>NC_092518.1:3036599-3104099 GCF_047511675.1 Marmota flaviventris
TAGAAAATCCCTCTGGGCTCCCCGATTCCCTGTGCACCGTGATCATTTTCCAACACACATGTATCATATTCGAGCTATTTATTTGCACCGTGGTTGTACGACTACTATTCACCCTGGAGAATGTTGGCGCCCGGAACATTCAACAACTTCTCAGACTCACTCACGTTTGAACTTTATTTCTATATGGGCTTTGGACCATTCAACCCAATACCAGGTGTCTCTTTCCCACTAGCCGCCATCTTTCTAGGGCTCTCACCTTGAAGGGATACCCAAGGAGCTGAGAATGGTGGGCAAGGGCCACCACTCTCCCCAGCACCGAGAGACCTGGGCTAAGCAATCTGTGGGAGGACCCGTCCACTGTCTGTCCACCCATCAGAACAAAGGTGAGAAAACTGTAAAGACCTGATGCTGCACCCCATTCTTGTCTCTGCAGATTCGCAAGGTGAACTGCAAAATGTCCAGGTCTTTAGGTGCTGTCCCTGGTCGGTGTCCTCTGTCTTCAACTCTGTAAGCTTCGCCTGGTGCATGCTCCCAAGGTCCTCTCTGGTCTTCACTATTGCTATTTTGTGTCTTCAAACCTCAGGAGCAGTTTAGCCCCTTCCTGGCTGCTGGTTTTCTTTTGGAGGCGCTGGGTCACCGCGTCCACGGAGCCTGCCCATCAAAGGGAAGCAGACACAAAGGCTCTGCTCACGGGCTGCCGGCCAAATCCGGGGAAGCCTTTGCCGTCCCTGCCCCAGGCTCACATTCAGACAGGATTAGCTCGGCTTTGCTTTCGGGGGATTCTGTTCCAGAGAAAGAAACCTTTACAGATCTGTCTTGGGATTTGCTGTTGGCTGTGAAGACCGGATGGTGGTGACAGCCACGCTCCGGTGCCCGCACCAAGGCACGTGGAATCCACTGAGTTGCCACTCTGGCTGGCAGGGAGGAATTGGGGGTGCCCTGTGTGCCAAGGGGGGGTGACACAGTGGCCCATTTCTGTACAGTAGGTATCAATCCAAGCCAACCCGGATGACCCACATGTCCATGCTTGGGTACCAGCCAGGTGGGTGAGGGGTGAGCACCCCAGGACATTTGCCTGATTTCTTAAAGGGAAAACCTGGGTTAACACCTAATCGTGGTGAGGATGGTAAAGCCACCTTCCTGTTTAGTCATTTTGTTTATGAATAAAATAAAGAAATAATGGAAATGCCACCTTCTCTGCTCTCCTCTGTGGTAATTTTGTTTCACATTCCTGGATGGTTTCTTAAGACTATCATTTCCAGCCAGGTGTGGTGATGCACACATGTCATCCCAGCGGCTCGGGAGGCTGAGGCAGGAGGATCCAAGTTCAAAGCCAGCCTCAGCCAAAGGGAGGCTGTGAACAACTCAGGGAGACCCTGTCTCTCAATAAAATGCAAAATAGGGCTGGGGACGGGGCTCAGGGGTCAAGTGCCCCTCTGGGTTCAATCCCCGGTACCAAAAAAAAAAAAAAAAAAAGGAATATCATCTGCCCCAAAGCTTAACTGTCAATCATCAGCTTGGACAGCCACTTTGACCTTGGAAAATGAGAGCCTGATCTCAAGGTTCAGCCTCAGGTTTCCATGCAACGTGGTTAGATCACAGAATCACCGGCTCCTCTTTGTCCACTCTTTTTTCATGGTTTTGCAAGGACGAGCTGCTAACCAGTCACCCCCAGGTATGTATCACTCCCCCGGGGGGACACGTTCTGAGCCACAGGGCTCTGGGGACCTCATCATCGTGCGGACGTCACGGAGCATCCCCATGCAAACCCACCTGGTGCAGGTCCTCACTGACAGGAGCAGTGGACAGAGAATTCGAGTTGTGACAACCAAACATTCAGGGGGGGTCGGGTAAAGCAGACGGGGAAAGTGGAGTCAGGAAGGGAGGGGCCAAGTGGAGGCCAAGACCCAAGGCTTCTGGAAACTTCCTGCAGACTCACTGGCCGAGTCCACTTTGGAAGCGAGAAGGAGTGAGAGGAGCATCCGTCCAGGGCCCCTTGGAGAAGAAGGGAGGGGTCACCTGCTGCGGCTTCGTGGATCGTGCAACTTTATTCCATCCAAGCCTCCATCCTATTGGACGGTGCTGCCCACGCCTGCAGAGGGTCTCCACTCCGGTTGGCTGTCCCACATGCCAATCACTCCTAGACCCACCCTCGTGGACACGCCCAGGATCTCCTTCATCCTGGGCACCTCTTAATCCCATCAAGTGGACAATCCTCCTTGACCATGAAGGCAATTGCTCTTCTGCACGTTCTGCATTTGAGGTGGACACGGATGACCAGTAGCCGCGCGTGCCCATCAAGGGTTCTCAGGCCAGATTTGGAGGGAGGAGGGTGAGAAGGGGCCACATGCAGGCCATTTGAGGTGGGACCTCAGGGGCTCTGTGACCCCCCTGGACGGCTGGCTTTGGAAGACCAAAAGGAGTTGACATTGGCCAGCTCTACAGGTCCACCTCGTGTCCAGTCCACCACTCGCTGCATCTCGTTTAGACAGCCTGACTGCTGTCGGGGGATCAGGGGGAGCCTCACAGAGGAGGCAGACAAGGACGGAGTCCACCCTGCACTGAGGGTCGAGGTCACACGGAGCACATCTACAGTAAGAGGTGTGGGCAGCGGAAATCTAACAAATCGTCTAGCAAAATCGCCCTGGGCGATGAGCTCACTGACTTTGACATTATACTTGAGACTGGGTCTTGCTAAATTGCTTAAGGTGCTGAGGTTGGCCTCCAACTTGTGATCCTCTGGCCTCAGCCTCCCAAGATGCTTGGGATCACAGGCGTGCAGCACCGCGCCCAGCTGCATTTATTCATTCCTCAGCACATCCCAATGCAGGGGAGAAGAGGGAGCCCAAACACACCCATTCAGCAACCTGTGCACTCTTTGGAAACAAAAAATAAATCATATTTTTATATATTCTAGTCTGAAAACTGTGGTAGGCATCCATTCGGCTGGACGGCGGATGGCAATCATCTGCATACGGTGCATTCATTTAAAGGATGCTTTGACTTGAGTTGAAGATTTGATTGTATGAGTTATTTTAAGACAGCCGACTGCAGCCCTGCACTGAGAATGGCCTGTCGGGCGCCCTACGCTCATTTCTGGGACATTCACAGCTTGAAGACACTGGGGTTTTACAGCCGGTCAGACCTACAAATTGAGGGACATAATATTGTTTCTACTTAGCAAAGATTTAGTGAGTGCATTTACGCCCATCTGTTCCTAATGGACATCCGTCTCCATATGTTACATCAACACTGGGGAGTGGCTATCAGCTTAGAGGAATTTGTGAGTATATCTTTATATGTTTTGCATTTTTCAGGGTCTGCTGTCTTCATGATAATACCCTTCAGTAACACCAACGAGTCCGACAGCTATGTTTCCACAGTGATTCTGCTAAGACCTTCGCAGCCATTGTCTTTAGTGCCGGATCCAGGAAGGATTACACACGTTCTGCATTTCACAAGGGCACGGACAGAAGGCTGCTATCCATTTTTCTTCATTTGTCGGGGAATATCACAGCTATTGTGTGTGTGCCTGGACCATCCAAGTCTGTCCCATTAACATGCATATCAGAGGTTTTCATATTCAAAGCATAATGGAGTAATTTTTTATTGTTTCTGGAAAATGTACAACTGAAATTAGTTACTCAAGGCTTAACAGAAGAAAAAGAACAATCTCTCAATATGAAAATAAGAGAGGGATCCTAGTCAAAGATGCTTGGGGTGGAAAGAAAACACAAGTTTTGACTGTAACACAAGGTCAGGGAGCAGTCAAAGCGGACGCAAGGTCTCTTTGGGTCAAGGTGGCGTGTAGCAGATAGAGGTGTCCAGATGGCTCCAGATGGATCAAAACTTGCTTAGTCTTATCATTCTCTCTCAAAATATCTGCTATCCGTGGGGATTCATGACGAAAGTTGGTCTATTCAAAGATATCTGCCTTTTGCACCAGCTGAGAAGACCTGTCCAGAAGCAGCATCTGAAAGATTGTCTGCCTCACGGATCCCGGATGCGCCATTTCATCCTGACGCCTTCGGTTGGACATCATGGGTTTCCCGTTTGGGTCCCATTGAAGTCCGAGGGAAGGAAGAGAACAGGGCAGAAGAGGCATCAAAGAGAAAGTAACTTTGACCTTTCTGCCATCCGTGAAGCACATCAAAACACGGACCTTCAGTAGATTGTGGAAGGATCAAAACAAAGATACAGAGCCATCACATAACCAAATGCATGGAGTTTCCGTGAGATTTTTTTTTGCTACTGTGACCAAAAGACCTGAAAAGAACAAATTTAGAGGACAAAAAGTTCATCTGTGGTTCATGGTGTAAGATTTTCAGTCCCTGGTGGTCGACTCCATGGCTCTGGCCCAAGGGGAGCAGAACAAAATGGCGGCAGGGCCTGGAGGAGGAGAGCAGCTCAGGACAGGGCACCAGGGAGCAGAGAGAGCTCTGCTCACCAGGGACAGGACAGAGACCCCAAAGGCACAGCCCATGGACCCCCTCCTCCAGTCACAGCCCAAGTGGATTAATCCACTCATTAGGATACACAGTAACCAAGTGGATTAATCCACTCATTAGGATACACCTTCTGTAATCCAATCATTTCACCTGTAAACCTTCTTGCACTGTCCTCCACATGTGAGCTTTTAGGGGACACTTCACATGGACACCATAACAGGTGGACAATAACGATTCCAAAGAAATAAATACATTCTTGGGTCAACAAAACCCGCGTGAGTCCATTTCCAGTGGTTCGACTCTGTAAAGTCTGTTTTTTGTTTTTTTTAAATAAAGATGAAATGAAAAGCAAAGCACCTTCCAAAGGAAGGAAGAATAACCCCAGATAAAAACACACAGTTATATAAGAAGAAAAGAAATGACAGTGGAAAAAGGGAAATGTCTGGATTAAACACAAAACACCTTTTCCAAGTGACTGTCTTTGAGATTCTTTTAACAAGTGTCGGTGGCTCGGAACATAAAAATCGCCGAGTTGTTTTGTTAGATTTCTCCACTTTGTGCAGAAGCAAACTGTAAAATAATGAGAACCTGAAAGGTCAGGAGGAAGATAAACACAATTATTTCATTATAAGGTTCTTAGGTTGTTTGTGGCATTGTTGAAAGCAGCCTATGATGAGTTGATGAGGATCAGACGCCCTAGAGAAGGACTTTCCAACAGAATATTCTGAGCTAATGGACATTGCCTTAATCTATTTAGGCTGCTGTAACAAGACCCCCAGCCCCGGGGGGGGGGGGGCTGATAGACCCCAGATCCCGACTGCTCTCAGCTCTGTGGATGCAGCCAGAGGTCCAGACAGGGCAGACACGGGATCTGCAGAGGGCTGCTTCCTGGCTCAGAGATGGTGTCTTCTCCTGGGTCCTCCATGGTGGAAGGGCAGAGAGCCCTCTGGGTCTCTCTGATAAGGACCCTTGTCCCCTTCATGAGCTGCACCCTGTGACCTCAGCCCCTCCCAGAACCCCACCTCCAACACCAGCACCTGGGGTGAGAATGGAACATGGGAACTTGGGGACACACACTCAGGTCATTGCACTGGTCAGAGGGCTGGTGCGTCACTGTATTAGTCTCCCTGGGCTGCTGTAACAAAACAGCCCAGTTTCACTTATAGACCCCAGACCCTGACTGCTGTCAGCTCTGCAGCTCTGCAGCTGTAGCCTGAGGTCCACACAGGGCAGATGCGGGGTTTGCTGAGGGCTGCTTCCTGGCTCATAGATGGCGCCTTCTCCTAGGTCCTCACTTGGTGGATGAGCCATTGAGCTCTCTGAGGTCCCTTTTATGAGGATACACAGCTTTATGACCTCAGCACATTCCAGGGTCCCCACCTCCAACACCAGCACTTTGGCAGAGAAGATTTCAACGTAGAGATTTGAGAGAGACCCCAACATTCCAACCCTAGCAGAGACCATGTCTTTGCAGAAGTGGGGTTCCATGTACAGGATGCCCATGTCTCATCAGGCCAGTTGCTGTGACTCTAGTAAGACTCTCTTCGTGCGTGGTCACCGAAGCTGCTGTGGTTTCCCGGAGGTAAGACTGACCTTTGTGTGATCTAAGGAGTTTGTACCTGCAAAACAGATGGACGAGAGCATATTTTCCGGATTTTTCACTGAAAACTTACAAAGCTATAACATGTCTCGGTAACACGCGGGAAAGTCTGTCTATTACACTGTCTAGGTTAATCCGGACACTAACTGTCACGGAAAGAATTTTCTGCCTATCCCTCAGCTCTGCTTAGCAGAAACCAAGGTAGTACCTCCATTGAGCCTCCTCCAAGGTAGAAGTGCTACCAACCTAAATCCATGGGTCGGTCATCTTTTCACAAGTGGGTCAAAAATACCAGACAAGAACAACTTAGAGAAAGACAAGTTCATCTGGGGCTCATGATGTCCGAGGTTCAGTCCACGGTTGGCCAACTCCATTGGCTCTGGCCCAAGAGGAGGCAGAACAAAATGGCAGAAGGGCCTGGAGGAGGAGAGCAGCTCACAGTAGGGTCAAAAAAGCAGAGACCAGGAGAATAAGAGGCCACAGGGAAGTGACCTGCCTCCTTCAGCCACATCCCTGTCGACAGTTACCAGCTAAACAGTCCATTCGTACTAAGATGGACCAATTAGGTCCCAGCACTCAGAGTCCAATCATTTCACCTCTGAATATTCCTGCGTTAACAGGAGATTTGGGGGGGTCACCCCATGTCCAAACCCTAACTATTGTCAAGTTTGTAGAACTTGGAAAAAAACTACACAATCTTCCAATCTGTTATACAAGGAAAAAATATCCTAAGGTGCAGGCCATTGGAACTAAAGGTTTTCTTGACCACAATCTAATCCTGCAAGCGGCTCATGGTGCTCATATTTAATACCGTATTTCGTCACATAATCATCCCAGATTTTATGCCAATTTTTTTTCCAAAAAAGAAAGATGGGACCATTATACAAATTAATTGTTTGGTTTTTTAAAATTTTAATTTGCATGGGCTGAGATCATAGCTCAGTGGTAGAATGCTCACCTTGCATGTGGAAGGCACTGGGTTCGATCCTCAGCACCCCATAAATAATAAAATAAGGTATTGTGTCCATCTACAACTGAAAAAAAAAAAACTTTGCTGTTATTACTCAGAAATCTTTTAGTTCTACACCGTCATTGGTGCAAGCTTACGATGCATAGAATATTAGTGAATATGTGCTAAAAAAAGAATAGTCCAAATTGACACACATCATTTCTTCAACAGAGAAGAAGGACCATTTTTCCAATCTGGAAAAAAAATTAATACATTCATTGCTTTTGGTTTGGATATTATAGGCAAATATCACACTTCTGGGAATTTATGAGTGTTATAATGTGGGAAATTAAGAAAATTTTGTCTTCGGGTCTGAAGATCCTCAGTGTCCCTGAATGCCACTGAGAGTCATGCTTCAAGGAGCCGAGTATCTATGTCCCCTAGGTCCACCTTGTAAAGTCCCACCACATCCTAAATGGGCCACCCTGGAGACCAAGGTTTGAAACCATGGGCCTCTAGGGGACATTCAGAGTCCAGACTATAGGGCTGGGGATGTAGCTCCATGGTCGAGGACCTGCCTGTCATGAATGAGGACCTAGATTTGATGCACCCCCAGAACTGAAATCAATCAATCAATCATCAAAGATACAGCACAGCTTAGGAATGGAGTCAACTTCAACCACTTTTCAAAACATAAGCAGATTTCCTGGTGTCTGATGGTTAGGAGGGATGTGGATATCAAGGGGGAATTTGCTAAAACAGTGTCATCTGGCTTGTGACCAGACTGTAAGTGTTTTCCAGAAGACACCTTCTGCACCTGTTATAGAGACGGAAGGTTTGTCCCAGAATTAAAAGAGTTTCCTTACCCTCCCTTCTTGTCCCTCCAATCACACCTTTCTGTAAACCTGGAAAAAACAGGTTCCGACTTTGCAACAGGTACCTCGGTGGATGATTCACTAGCTTCCGGGGGGCGTGGGGGGGGGCACTTGGGAAACTATGAGGTTAGAGTCACAAACTCAGAATTAAAATTGAGGCCGTGTTGTTCTCCAAGTGTGCAAGGTTGGGGAAAGCACTCACCGTGGCGTGTGATTAGAAAGTGAGCTAAATATAGATTTCAATAACTCCTGTCCCTTGGAGGAGTCCAAGGAGGGTTCTTGGTGAGTTTGAAACAGCTGCGCTAAGAAATAGTTTTACAAAACAGAGAGACTCACTGTGCTACAGCCCGTGAGGTTTTATAGGGGATATTTCAGGAATCAAAAAGAGGTCTGTTACCTACCTTGTGAGCAAGACATTGGAGTTCACGTCCATCTCTCCTGCAAGATCCCAGCCAGAACAAAATCGATGGCTGCTGACCACCTTGATTCAAAGGATGATATTCCCATTTACGTATTTTATTGTTTTATATTTTTTGGTACCAGGGATTGAAATTGGGGCACTTGACCCCTGAGCCCCATCCCCAGCCCTATTTTGTGTTTTATTTAGAGATAGGGTCTCACGGAGTTGCTTAGGGCCTCCCTTTGGCTGAGGCTGGCTTTGAACTCGCGATCCTCCTGCCTCAGCCTCCCCAGCCGCTGGGATGACAGGCATGCGCCACCGTGCCTGGCTCAGAGACATCTTTTAAATGCAAGTGCCCAAGCTCGTGGCCAAAATTTTGTCCACAAGTCATGATGACCATTGGGGGGGGGGATGGAAGGATTTATGCAAATCATCTAAGCAGAGAGATTTTTTTTCCAATTCAGAAGAATCATTGCAACCGTTCTGAATAATGGCCAAATCATAGGTTTAAAAATAAAGAACTTGGAACAAATTACCGGATCTGGCTAACTTGGCTTCCGAAATGGCAATCCTGGCAGGCTACTGTCCTGCAGGAGGTGACCCAAGTCCTGACCCTGATTAGCAGAGAGAGAAGGGTTTGTTTCTAGGACATCGTGAGAAGGTCCTCTGAGCACATTTGCAGGAACCTGGAACAGCCCTTCTGCTGCATGGTGGACCTGACCATGATGAGCATTGGAGCCAACCTCTAATTGCATTCATCATGGAATGGAAGAATTAGCGGGACAAACCTGCACAGCCGCCTGGGGTCCTGCGCCCCTGTTCCCTCAGACATCTGGTCTACCCTGGGAACCGAGCCACGGGTCTGTCTGTGAGCACGGCGGGATTCCTGTTTCCGTTTGGCACTGCAGAGATCTGTGTCCTTAGTTCTCGTGATTGTCACAAATGCAACCCAGCCTCTGCCCCCTGGGGTTCCTGGGTGACAGCCAGTTGGCAGGTGTTTGGAGAATTTGGCTTGGGTGAAGTTCGACATGCACCTACATTTAAGGTGATTGAAACTCACTACTTTTCAATTCCATTCCCTTTTAACTCTTATTTCTGGTGCCTCCGTGTCTCTGGGCCAAATTCTGTAGTCTCTCCTTGTATCTATTTTTTTCCCCTTTTTAATTTTTTAAATTTGTTTAATGGTGATTGTTTAATTAGTTATAAATGATTATTTTCACTCTCGGTGACTTCAGTGACTCATAGACGAGGAGGAGGAACTATGATCCAAAAACTCGAAAGGGGAGATGTCAGAAATGATTGGACAGTCTTCGGTTGTGTGTGACGAACGCTTGCACCAATCTGCCCTGTGCTTCCTGAGGTGTCCATGATTCCTTGGTGCAGTGTATCCACGGGGTATATGCTACCCTCCTGTTAATTGTTCAGGAGCTGCCTTGCTTCTTGGATAGATTGTTGCAGTATTTAATGTTCATGTGTATTTAATGTGTTTAGTATTATATTCTTCCTTTTCTTCCTATTCATGAGGCTTCTTTCCATACACGAGTAAATCATTATGAACATCTAAGGCTTTAAAATTCACTTTGAATAATGACTAATGATCATTGTTTAAAAATAGGGACCATTGGGGTTTGTGCAAGATGGGAGGAAAGAAGCCACCATGTTTTTTTATTTTTCTTTTTTAATATATGTGGGCATCCAAGAAAGAGCCTCGGGTTCTCTGTAGAGGGTTCTCCCCCAGCGCCCAGCCATTAGGATCAGCAGGTGGTTTTCTTCTCTGCAGTCTAAGACTCCCACTTCCAAACCCACATCTCGTGCTGCAGCTGTGTAGGAAGGTGAGGAGGAGCCCGAATGAGACAGAGTAAGAACCAGAATGGCCGGTGTGTATCTGCCCTCGTCTGCACGCTCTGTGAGCTGCATTTCCCTCCTCTTTGCCACCTTTTCCAAAGAGTGACAAGGGACATATTAAGATGAGATTCTCTCGAGGAGCCAGGAAGCCCACTCAGGCTCTTGATCTGGACAGAATCAAGAGGAGAGCCAGGCCCTTCAAGCAGGATGGAGCCTGCTCCGCTGAGTTAATTACCGTGTATTGTTCCCTCCTCGGTCCTTCAGTGACTTCCCCTGGGGCCAGGAGTGGCCTCCGAGGACATTAAGGAGGCCTCGAGAAGGAGGTGACATCAAGCTCAGGAAATCACCCACTAGGCAAAACCCACGCCAGTCTGACTGGTAAGAATTCACTCAATTCTGTCCATTCGGGTGCTCAGGAAGTTCTCCCTGTGCCAGAAATCCCCCCCAGGAGGCTGTAAGGAAAAGCACTGTCCACATTGCAGGACTTCAACTTTATCCAACCCAGATCCTCGGCTCCCAGAATCCCAAATCCCCAGAAATGCAATTACGCCTGACGGAGTTGCTATTTTGAACCATTGAGATAATTTACCAGGAAGTGATTAGTGCACTGAACAAGGCTCTGGTGTGGCTGGTTACTAGGAAAGTGGGGTCAGCGGAGGCTCTTAGAGGTGACCAGACAAGAATGCAGTCTGAGCCGGGCACGGGGGCGCTCGCTGGTAAACCCAGTGGCTCGGGAGGCTGAGGCAGGAGGATCGCGAGTTCAAAGCCAGCACAATTGATATGGGCTCAGAGCCTGGCAGTGAGGCAGGCGCGGTCCTGACCCAGAGAGGGTCTCACGGTTGTTACGACCTGAGTCCCATCTTCCCTTCCGAAGTCACGCTCTTCCTGAGCTTGAATGTTTCAGTGTCTGGTACCCAGGATTGGACCCAGGGGAGTCTAACCACGGACCGGCCTCTCCAGCCCTTTGATGTTGTATTTACACACAGGGCCTCCTGAAGTGCTCGTGGCCTCCCTAAGAAGCTGAGGCTGGATTTGAACTCGAGATCCTCGTGTCTCAGCCTCCCAAGCTGCTGGGATTGCAGGTGTGCACCACCAACACCTGCTTTTCTACCGTAGTGCTTTGGTGAACACACCACGGCTGCACACTCGCAAATCCTTTTTCCTCAAATGCAGATGAGGATGTGGGGGGAAAGGCACACTCACACACTGTTGGTGGGACTGCAAATGGGTGCAACCAGTCTGGAAAGCAGGGTGGAGATTCCTTGGAAAACTTAGAATGGAACCACCATGTGACCCAGCCATCCCACTCCTCAGTCTATACCCAAAGGACTTAAAATCAGCACACTACAGGGACACAGCCACATCAATGTTTATAGGAGCTCGATTCACAATAGCTAAGCTATGAAGCCAGGCTAGGAGCCCTTCAACAGGTGAATGCATAAAGAAAATGTGGTATCTATACACAGTGGAATATTATTCAGCCTTCAAAAAGAAAGAAATCATGGCATTTGCTGGGAAATGGATGGAGCTGGAGACTATCATGCTAAGGGAAATAAATCAGTCCCCCAAAACAAAGGCCAAATGTTTTCTCTGATGTGTGCATGATAATTCACAATGGGGTGGGGGGTCTAGAGAAAAACAGTGGTGCTTTGGATTAGGCAGAAGGGAGTGAAGGGAGGGGAGGGGTACGGGGTAGGAAGGACAGGAGAATGAATGGGACATTGTGACCCTGTGTGCATACGTGACCACTGGACCAGGGTGATTCTACCCCACGTCCAACCACAAGGAGGAGAAGTGACACTCCATCTATGTAGGACGTGTCCAAGTGCAGTCCACCGTCCTGTGTCCCTGATTAGAATAAATTTTTAAAATCATCTTACAAGGAGCTAAATGTAAGAGCTGAAATTATAAAACGGTTTTTAAAAAAGAGATTCATTTTCTTTGTTTCAGTTTGCGGACGTGGCAACAGGGAGTGTTGGTTGTGAACGATTCACTTTTGGGGCTGAAAAACCCCTCGATCTCTCTCTCTCCCTGGACTAACGCGGCCGGCTGAGCTTCACCAAGTTCTGCCCAGAGGCAGCCCGTCTTGTCCTCCTTTTGGAATCTCTTCCTTTTTTTCTTCTTTTCTCTTTCCCTTTGTGCTGCTGGGGATGAACCCAGGGCTCTCTGTGTGCTGGACAGATGCTCCAGCTCTGAGCTACCCACCAGCCTCAGACCGCGTGCCCTTCAGATGCTTATGGCAAGAGACACCCAGCAAGGGCTCTCGGCCTGCTGCACACAGAAGCCAGCCCCGTGGCACTGGGTTTTTGCAAAAAGACTGGCTGGGCACAGTGGTGGTGCACGTGTATGATCCCAGCGGCTGCAGAGGCTGAGGCAGGAGGATCATGAGTTCAAAGCCAGCCTCAGCCAAAGGGAGGCCCTAAGCAACTCAGGGAGACCCTGTCTCTAAATAAAATGCAAAATAGGGCTGGGGACCGGGCTCAGAGGTCCAGTACCCCTGAGTTCAATCCCTGGTACCCTCCTGCTCCACTCAAAAGGGCAATAAGGTCTTGGAGTGGGTTCCTATATTCCAAGGCTTGCTATCTTGCAATTTGGTGTCTTCTTTTCTGCCCTCAAGCCATTGTGACCCCATCCCCATGAATTCTTTACCAGGGATGATTTGAAGGCTGCTCCCAGGCCCTGGGACCTCAGGAACTGGGAACTCAACAAGTCTTTTTTTTTTCTTCTTACAACCGCCTGTTTTCTGGTGTGCTGTTACAGTATCACAAAATGGACGGAGGCTCCCTCCTTGCGTCTCAGCCTTGAAGGTGAAGCCTCAAGTTGAGGCAGGCGATGCAGCCACAGGTCCTTTTTCCTGGGGATCTATTCACTTCATAGACGACTACACATAAACTACACCTTTAACACTTACCATCTTATGTATTGCATGACTTTAGCATTCCTTCAAAAATTACCCTTTGAAAAGATTTTTCCCTCCATAGGATAGACTTATTTAAGAAACCAACTTCCCAAGGAAAAAAATTATCGACAGACCCATCTACCCAGTTCCCCTGGAGATGCATTTCAAAGTTCCACCAAGAAAACAATTACCAGATAAAGCTCGATTCTAGGAGGGTGCGATCTTGTCTGGGAACAAGTTTTGTCGGTTCCCTGACCTTTCGGGCTTACCGCCGGATGCCAAGTCCGCATTGTAGTTTGAATGTCGAGCTGGTTCTAAGACTTTTTTAAAAATTGATGATGCTTGTCAGCAAAAGTGTCTGTCGGCTTCTTGACTAACGGTCCTTCCTGGGTAGGATAAGGATGTTCTGGGGAGTCAAGCCTGAGGGTATCTGAACCTTGTCCTGCCTCTCCTCCTCGGGACCCTGCTATGGCTTGGATATGGGTTGAGGTGTGTGTTGTGCCAGGGTTTATGGGTCGGGATCGGGGGTCCCCAATATGGAGGTCTTAAGAGGCATGGTACCTTTAAGAGGTGGGGCTTAGTGGGAGATGCTTAGGCTATTGGGGGAGTGGCTTCATAACAGTCCTTAGGCTATTGGGGGCATGGCTTCAGAAGGGAGCCTTCTCATGGAAATCTGGATCCCTCTCACAAGACTGCGGATATCCAAGTGCAGAACTGGCCCCTCGTCCTCCCTTTGGCCCCCAGTCTTGCCACTCCATCTCCCCATCTCTCACCCACCAGAGAGATTGGTACCAGAGAGTTTGCACTTTGAGCCTCCAAAATTGACAGCTGTATACATAGGTCTCATTTTTCTGGTTGGATGTGATATAGAACCACCCTGATCCTGTGCTCACATATGCACACAGGGTCATAATGTCCCATTCACTCTACTGTCCTTCCTGCCCCATACCCCTCCCCACCCTTCACTCCCCTCTGCCTAATCCAAAGTCACTCTGTTTTCCCCTAGATACCTACCCTTATTGTGAATTAGCACCTGCAGATGAGAGAAAACACTTGGCTTTTGTTTTTTGGAGGGATTGGCTTATTTCACTTAGGATGATATTCTCCAGCTCTACCCATTTGCTGGTAAATGTCATCATTTCATTCTTCTTCATGGCTGAGTAATATTCCATTGTGTATATGTACCACATTTTCTTTATCCATTCCTCTGTTGAAGGGCACCTAGGTTGGTTTCATAGTTTAGCTATTGTGAGTTCAGCTGCTATAAACATGGATGTGGCTGTGTCCCTGTAGAGTGCTGATTTTAAGTCCTTTAGGTATAAACTGAGGAGTGAGATAGCTGGGTCAAATGGTGGTTCCATTCCAAGTTTTCTCAGGAATCTCCATCCTGCTACACAAATTTGCAGTCCCACCAGCAGTAGATGAGTGCGCCTTTTCCCCACATCCTCACCGACATTTATCGTTGCTTGTATTCTTCACAATTGCCATTCAGACTGCAGAGAGATGGAATCTCAGTGCAGTTTTAATCTCTCTAATTGCTAGAGAAGTTGCACATGTTTTCATCTCCTAATACATCACAATAAATGCCGCCAACATGAGGACTCGAAACGAGATGTACACATGAACTCATGTCTTCAAACGGAAATAAAACCGGGCCCTGTTGAGAGCCACTGCTGAATCGCATCTGTGCATGTTACACACTGAGCAAATATCCTGGGTGCTGAGCGTGACTCGTGACTTAGGGATGGGAATGAGCAGTAGAGACCGAGGAATCGGAGATCTGAACGGGACTCTGTACACCGTTGCATGGAAAGGTTTTCATGTTGGGGACAGTTCAAAAGCCCTGGCATCCCAAGTCACAGGAGGAGGGATTGCGTGACCAAATAAGAGCTCGGGTCTCAGAATCCCGTCCCCAGTGTGGTCTGATGAGCTTCTCCCGGTGCTGTTTACTGGGGTTGCAACCAACAAAGACCTTGGAGGTGTAGACCTGCAGCAGGTGCCCCTCGATGGCAGAAGACATGACCCTTCTCGCTGCAAAACTGCTGCATGACTGCGCTTGGAATTCCCTGAGTAGGATTCCCATCCTGGGGCCCAAAGCTGCAAATTCTCTGTCTTATTTCCCACATCCTGGGCAGGGACTCCCTGCCTCTCCCCGTGATAGGCTGCCCATCTGGGCCTTTGTTCCCTGTGTCACCGAGCACCTGTCCCTGTCAGACAGCGGAGGAGCATGCTTTAGAGCATGATCCAATTCCGCAGCCTCCCTGATTGGCAAATTGAGTTACCCAGAGGTTAATTAGCTCCCTAATATCTCCGAGCCGGCCGGCGTGGCGTGGCAATTACCAGACACAGTGAGTCACTGTCAGCCCGCCACGCGAGGGGGGCTCCGGTCGCCCTCTGGAGGAGCAGCTGGTGGCATCTGCAGACACCGTGCGATGGAACGGTGGCCCTACGTGGCAGCTGCCGACCTGGATAAGCCGTCGGGGTCGCCGTGCTCTGTAAATCTCTCAGTGTGCAAACAAAGGCCATCCTGAAAGGGAGGCGTTGAGACAAAGAGCCATGCAGCAAGGGCATTTGGGGACTCTGTGAGTGACATGTGGCCGTCCCCACCCCCACCCCCACCCATATGCACAACCCAGTCCTGCGGGCTTCGAAGACTTATGGAGGGGACAAGGCACCAGACAGAGATGCTGGGAAGGATCTTCTGTGACCCCAGTTGATCCTTCCACAAACTGGACCTGAGCTCAGAAAGGTCACCAAGCGGCGGAGCTCATTCAGCCAAAGAGGACCCTGTGCTCTTCCCCAGGGCATGGAGGACCCTTGGATTGGGATTGGGCCAAGGCTCAGTGTCTTGGTCCCCAGCGAGCTCAGGACTCCTGCTAGGCTCAAACCATCCTGAGGAGAAGCTGAGGTCACCCACACGGGTGGGGGGTGGTCACTGGCCACTATTTCCGTCCACTGTCCTCACAGACCCGTCTCCTGCGAATCTCGCCTGTCCAAGCCACGCTCAGCCTTGACAGGCTCATGAGCTCTGCCGGCCAAGTCATGGGATCAGGGGACCCACCCACGGTGTCATGGCACCAACCACCCAACTTGCTGGACGACGGCTGAGAGGAGCATCTAACCGCGACCAGCGTCTGATCCTGTGGTCCAAGGAGCGCACACCTCGACTGCAGATTTCGGCTTCCCTTCCCATCTGCACTTAATTTAGCATCTCCCAAGACGAGATGCTATTTATATAACCCAGACTCGTCTTAAAGGACGTCTTGTGATGTTGCTATAAAGAAAAAAAAAACCGCAACTATCAGCAGAAGAATGCAAATATTAGCTCCCAGCTGAAATTCACCTCCTTTTGACCTACCGGCAAGGAACCTGAACATGATTCATTCATGGAGAATTTGCTGGGTTTTTTAAGGTTGCTTTTTTATGCTTGTTTATCCACTCGTCCGTTCATTCATCCACCTGGAATATATCCATCCCTCCATCAAACCATCTACACACTCACCTACCTGCCTAGTTCCAGCCGGCCATCATCCACCCACCTACCCACACATAGATTCATCCATTGATCATCAAATTAATCCACTCATCCATCCATCCATCCATTCATCCATCTATACATCAGTCCACTCATCCATCCAACCGTCCATCCACCCATCCATCCACCCACCCATCCATCCATCCATCCATTCATCCATTCACACATCCATCCATTCATCCATTTATTGATATATTGATCCCTACATACACACACATATCAACACATTTATCTATTTATCCATCGAATACATCAATTCATTCACCCATCTATTTATTCACACGTCCATCCATCCATACATTTATCCATTCATCCATTCACACCAGTTCACCCACCCACCACCCATCCATCCATCCATCCATTCATCTATCCACACATGAGTCCATTCATCCATCTATGCACCACACAACAATCAATACATACACACCTGCACACACACACATAGATATAACAACTCATCCATCCATCCATCCATCCATCCATCCATCCATTGATCCATCGATCCATATGTACATATCAACACATTTATCCAGTTGTGCATCCATCAATTCATGCACCCAGACATCCATTCACACATCTGTCCTTCCATACATCAATCCATACATCCATTCAACCACACATCAGTTCATTCATCCATCTGCTGATATATTGATCCATAGATATGCACATATATCAACAATTTATGTATTTATTCATCCAATACATCAATCCATTCACTCACCTATCCACTTGCACATCATCTACCCATACATTCATCTCTTTATCCATTCACACATCAGTTCATGCATCCATCCATCCATCCACACATCCATCCATCCATCCACACATCCTTCCATCCATCCACCCACCTATCCATCCATCCACACATCCATCCATCCATCCACCCATCCACACATCCTTCCATCCACCCATCCATCCATCCATCCATCCACCCATCCACACATCCTTCCATCCACCCATCCACCCATCCATCCATCCATCCATCCATCCACCCATCCACACATCCTTCCATCCACCCATCCACCCATCCATCCATCCATCCATCCATCCATCCACACATCCTTCCATCCATCCACCCACACATCCATCCATCCATCCATCCACACATCCTTCCATCCATCCATCCACACATCCGTCCATCCATCCACCCATCCACACATCCTTCCATCCATCCACCCATCCACCCATCCATCCACCCATCCACCCACCCATCCACCCATCCATCCATCCATCCACACAACAATCAATGTGTACATATACACACACACACACACATACATAGACATAATAATCCATCCACATGTTAATCCATGCCTCCATCCATACACGCGTGTACCTATAGACACACATCCATACATGCTCAGAGTGATCCATGTGCTTTCTGGGTGTGCACCCAACCATCCACCTTTTTATTTGAAAGGGGAATAAAGAGGGTTGAGTGACGGATACTTGGGTTTCACTGTCTGGGGGTGGTTTGTATTGCGTTTGGGAAATGCCACTTCCCTGATCCGTTCATTCGTTCATTCATTGGATGAGGATTCACGGTGCCCATCCTGTGCCCTGAACTGTGTGGCTCTGAAGTCTGAGATGTCGTCTGTGCCTTAAGGAAAACATTTCAGTGTTCTCTTGCACGTTCCAGAAGAGGTGGCACTCGGGAAAATTGGTGGCTCCGTCCCTGACCTCTTTGCCACCAGTGTTGCGAAGACTTGATGACAGTCTTGGGTATTTTAAAGGATTTATAGAGTCTGCTCTTCTCAGAAAACAGGTTCCTTTTCCCGGAAAGAGTTAATCCCCGTGTCTTGGAGCCGAGACGTGTCAATGACATCTCAAGGATCCTTTGTGAAGTCCTGAGATTCTCCTCCAACGCGCTGCATTTTTATTCCCTCATCCCTGTGGGGGAAAATAAAGATATAGAATAAAGCCCTTTTACAACTTTGATTAACTTTACACTGAAGGACGAGAGCTTGCTTTTGGAAGGTGAACTTGGGATTTGTAAAATGATGAGTATATTTAGTAGCTCCATAAAGAATAATGACCCAGCGATGGGGAAAAAAGAGTCCAGCGATGGCACGAAGTCCCCGAGTCTTTATTTTCTGGGGGGCTGGGGGGAGCCTGGTAATGATTATTACGTTTTATAATGGGATTTAGCGGCTGCCTAACTGTGTTTTGATTTTCTGGGATTAGTGCTCGGTGCCGTAATTGTAATTCCTTCTGACGGCGGACCACGCTGCAATTGCACGAACACTTGGTTCTCTCCGAGCCACCGGCCTCAGAGTTCTGTGCAGGCTGATTTGAAGGTAATGAAGCAATCTATATTTAGGCACTTTGCAGAGGTTTTTATTTTGGGCTAAATGTTAAGTATACATTTTTTTTTCTGTCGGAAAGCAGGTTTTCGAGAGAGTGTTTGGAACCTGACTCGTGTTTGAATCTGTCTCATCTCATTGCACGGCACAACTTCCTTTGCATCCTGACGGACGGGGAGCTGCAAGGTGGATTGTATTGGTCAATGTCCATCCAAACACCATCAAATAGTCGATGAGAGAATTTAGAGGGTTTCTCCATTTAGACCTTAGGCAGCAGAAATCTCAGTACGAACAGGAGCGACCTTGGCAGGACACACAGCCCGACATCCTAACAGACCAAACGTGGCCCTCACATGACCACTGCGTAGAGGGACGTGGACTGCACACCTGTAAAAATCAAATTCGTGGCCCTATTTTCTCTCCCTATTTCTAATTTATCCATTTCATTCCTACTTAATTTTTTTTCATTTGGTTTATTCATTATTTTGTTGATTTATTATTCTTTTTCTGTGTGTATTTCATGTTCTTTGATAAACTACTTTAAATCCTTTGTAGAGAAAGAAAAGCCATTGATGAATGGATAGATGCATGTCTGGGTGAATGGATAGATGGAAGGATGGATGTTGGATGGATGGATGGATGGGTGGGTAGATGAATGAGTGAATAAGAGGATGGATGGATGGCTAGATAGATGGATGGATAGATGGAAAGATGATGGATGGATTAATGTGTGGATGAGTGGATGGATACGTGGATGGTTGATTGATGGGTGGATTGATGTATAAATGGGATGAATGGATAAGTAGGTAGATGAATGGGAGAAAACAAATGAATATATACATATATGTATAGATGTATGGATGAATTGATGGGTGGATGGGTTGATTTGTGGATATTGTGTACATTGATGTGAAAATGGATGGATGGATGGATGTGTGGATAGATGGATGGATGGATGGATGGATGAACAGATGGATGTATGGATGGATGGATAAATAGATGGAGGGATATATATATGGATGGATGGGAGGATGGATTGATGGATAGTAGTGTGGATGGATGGGTGGATGGATGGATGTATGGATGGATGGATGGGCGGATGGATGTGTGGATGGATGGATAATCTGTGCATGGATGGATGGATTAAAGTGTGGATGGATGGGTGGATGCATGGATGATGTGTAGATGGATGAGTGGAAGGATGGATGGGTGTGTGGATGGATGGATGGGGTGATATGTGGATACATGGATGGGAATAAACAGGAAGATGAGTATGTGGATGGGTATATAAATGGATAGATGGATGGGTGGATGGATGGATGGATAGATGGATAGATAGATGGATGAGTAAACCTTGAGTAAATGAACAAATGGATGCACGGACAAATAAGTCAAAGAATACATACTCTGTCATCAAATCTTTCGTGTAGCTACTGTGCTCCACCAGATGATCACTTTATCCTCTCCTCTCTGTTGCTACCAAAATCGCTGTCACTTTGGCTTAGTTCTTGGGTGTTCAGATTTCCAATTATTTCTTTTTCTTCAAGCATCCTTCCTCTAAGAAAATCTGTCTTGTTTCTTCTTCTTTTTTGAATTTAGGTGTTCCCTTTGTTCCTCACCCAAACACCTTGAGTATATCTCTAGTGGAGCACAGGACACAGACTTTGTGGCCTCTGTCCTTTAACCCACGGTGCTCCTTGTTATTGTTACTCTTATTACGCAGTTAAACCAAACGAGGCTGAGGGGGCTTGGATGGGTCGCCTGAGATTACGAAGCTGATAAGTGCTGGAACAAAGACAGATCCTAAGGTATTATGGCTCCAAAGCAATGTTCTCCATGATGACAATATCATCTGATGGGTTGAAGATTTTTTTCTTAGGAGAGGAAAAAAAAATCATACTTATTTAATGCATAAAGCTCAGAGAAAGAGGGCATACACAGGTGTATATCTGGTTAGATTTTCATGGGGGTGGGTATATCAGGATAAATGTGTTGGAAGACAATAAACAGGGGGTGATAATAAAATATAATATAATATAATATAATAATAAAAAATAAAATATAATAATAAAAGTGGCTGAGAATCATTGGGTCACAGCATCTACTCCTAACAGCCATGGTGCACGGCTTTCATTAGAAGATGCAGAGATGGGTACATAGATGCACAGAAGAATAAAAGACAATTGTTCAAGAATAAAAGACAATAAAAGGCAATTGTTCCTATGGTTTTAGACACTAAGAGAGTCTCCAATGACCACACCTTCTGGAACTTACATCCCTGTTTGCTTTCTTCCATTGAGTGTGGAGCTGTCTAGGGATTGAACTCGAACCACTAGAATTCATGAATGATAATGGGATGCCATCCATAGTGAGGTCTCTGTGTTAGTCAGCTTTCACTTGCTGTGACCAAAATACCTGACCAGGACTATTTAGAGGATAAAAAGGTTATTTTAAACTCATAGTTTCATAGTTTCAGTCCATGGTTGGCCGACTCCATGGCTCTGGCCCAAGGGGAGGCAGAACAAAATGGCGGAAGGGCCTGGAGGAGGAGAGCAGCTGTCTTTATAGATAGAGTGTCCCCATGTCCTGATTTGCTTAGGAAAGCAATGATGGACATCCGGTATTTCCAGCACGGTTATTAACTCTGCTTTCTTTTTCTCCCTTAAGTTCTCCATTTGGTGGAGGAATCCTAACCTTCCCACCCTCCCCCCTTAAGCTCATAATAATGATCATGATCGACAGCAGAAGTGTTGGCTTACTTCCACCATTTTGGAAAATTCCATTGGATGCAAACAGTTGGACGTTCATTGCAATTAATACCAAAGAATGATTTAGATGCCCAATGTGAAGGGTTGTTCCATTCATGGGGACGGTATGACCTCTGAGGGGTCCACAAACAATAAAGATGGACAATGGTAGAGTCTCTGTATTCCATCAACTGGATTCATCTCTCCCACCAGGAAAAGGGCAGGGTGAAGGAATTTCAGGGAACTCAAAGCTGGAGGCGTTATTCTTAACTTGTCGGCTTGGTTTGGCTTGTATGATATTTCTGAAGTGTCCTCTCTTTTGGTTGCATTTCAAAGAGGACTTGGGCTATCTCCAGTTGCACCGGTGACCTCCTGTGTCAAAGTTACCCCGAGACTTTGCCAATTAGATAATGTGAGTATGTTTTATCTCGGTCACTGTTGCTATTGTGACTCTGATGATCCTATTTCTAGGACACTTTTGTTCCAAGAGCATGCCATCGCCAGAGAAGTTCACCTCTTGGCAGCCATAAAAATGCAGGGTTGCTGGGTGGTTTCGTCAGGTAGACACACCTTTTGTATCCTCCACGCGGGTGGAGGATAACGGATTCATGCACCAAACAGACTCACAGTCTTCTCACGAGTGCACGCTCCCGGGAAGACCCAGCAGGCAATGGAGCCCGGTAAGTCCATCGGAAGCTAATTGCTTGCTATACTGGACGGCTGGCCAGCTGCAGAATAATCAGTGGAACAGCTTTGATGACATTTGCTGGACTCTCATCTTTGCTTAGGGAAACCCCCCTGATTCCCTGAGAAGTTGCCTATGTAAAGACCGCAGCATATGGTCCGTTTGGGAAGACATATGTTGGAGTCCCGGGCCCTCGAGCAGAACTTGCCCAAATTTGTGTCTTGCTCGTCTCTGAATTTCCAGCAAATGGAAATACACTGGAAAGTGTCCCCTCTGTGTCCCCTTGAAGGTAGGATACGGCTTTGCACGGGGAACCCCCAGAACTTGTCTCTGGAAGTCTGTCCCCACTGGAAGGAGGTAACAAAGGAAGCTCATTCCCCCTGATAAAGGCCCTTTTTTCTTTAATCCATCTGCACACTGCACGACCAATTCATCTATTAGCTTTGGCCTAGAAGACCCACCATCTGTTCCGAGAGGTAACCGGCCAATACTGGAGCCCAGCGACTTCTGGTACCCTGCGTGGACTTTGGCAAGAGAGGGGCACAGCCTCAAACGGGCCGCTGGAACATCTGGGCTCCAACTGGCTCCTCGCCTCTTGTCTCCAAGCACCAGAGGAATGAATGAGCCTGGCCATTTCAGAGTGGCGCCATATTGGTTGGTACAGAGTGCGGGAGGGAGAATCTCTGTAACTCTGCTGATGATCCGCGAAGACACTGTCTGCCACGTCCCACCAGGGGCTGGTGCTTCCTGGGGACCACTGAGATGGCACAGAGACAACAGGGGTCTGTTAACGTTGGCAATTCCCAATGGGGGTTTGAACCAGGGGAGGTGAAAGGCATCGGTTGAGAAGACGCATCAATAAATTTGCAAGTTCCTGTGCACAATGGGTGTGGCCCAAAATCGTCCCACAGCCAGGGAACTCAATTGCATCTTTGGTACAACAGGTGACCTTTCCTCTTGTTTATGTTTTGAGACTATATGCTCCAAATGAGCCTCCGCTGTAGTCTAAATGGGCTATTGTGTTAACGTGGATCTAACCCGCAAAGCAAAAAATTTATCTGTGTGATATCTGCTCTCCTGGCAGTCACCGAGGGAAAGGAAGTGACTGTTGTGCACAGTGCGATTGCCTCCCCCAAGGAAAAGCAGAGGGTCTCAGGGGACCACATGAAAAGAAAATATGACCAGACTCACAGAACCTGGCATGGCTTGTGGGGAGAAATGGGCCACCTATAGTTCATGGGCCACTTCTGTGCAGATGTGGTTTCTGCTATGACCTGAGAGTCTGTGTCCCCAAGTTCCCATGTTGACTCCTCGCCCCAGGTGCTGGTGTTGGAGGTGGGCTCTGGGAGGGGCTGAGCTCATGAAGTGCAGCCCATTAATGGGACCCAGAGAGCCCCCTGCCCTTCCACCATGTGAGGACCCAGGAGAAGGCTCCTCTGTGAGCAGGAAGCAGCCCTCAGCTGACCCCACATCTGCCCCACCTGGACCTTGGAGCTGTGAGCAGTCAGGGTCTGTTGTTCCTAAGCCTCGTGGTCTACGGTATTTTGTTACAGCAGCCAGCGTGGCCTGAGACCGTCTCCACGGAGCCTACTGCAATGCAGATTGACCTGTGCAACAGGAGACCTCTCCTTCAAGGCAAATGCATCCACCCATCACGGCCACCAGGAGGAGAGTTGGGAAGTGCTGGTTTGTCTTTGTTTCCCCTGAGGAGGACGGAGGAGAAGAAAGGGTTGGAGGACCCCAGGCAGCCCGGGCGGGTGGTGCAGGAAAATGACAGGGATGGATGCAAAATCGTTTTCAAGCTTTTCTCAGAAACGTTTGCACTCAGACAGGAGCCAGGGAAACGGGTCGTGTCCCGCCAACACTCCTGATGGAGAGAAATGCAACAGACCTGGGGTTCTCGAAGGTGCTTCTGATTTGTTTTGATAGGATCCTTCCAATCCCTCCATATCAGCCACACAGCTGCTTTGGAGGTCTTTCCTGGACCATGCTGAGCATTATGGATGCTCTCTATTGATCCGTTCATTGACAAATGGCACCGTCTGGGTTCCTCCAGAGAGCCGCAGGGGCCGAATGCAAATTGTAAAAGGAAAAAACCAAGAGATCTGATTTCTTGGGTTTTAGTTCTTTAAAAACGAAAGAAGGTCCTGTGTTCTAAGATGGTTTTCTTTAGTCTTTTTTTTTATTTCAGGTGGTCGTTAATGCACTGTGGAAATGGGGATTGATTCTAGGATCTCCCTGGGAAGATAGAAATAGAGCGAGAGACACAGGCTTTTTCCGGGGGAAAGCATTTCTCTAAGAACTCACCTGGCGGGCCAGGATAAGGGCACTCGAAGGTGATGTCACAGAGTCCTGACAAATGGCCGTTGACAAGTGGCTATTGACACTCCAGGGGGAAATGATCCTGATCCTCAGTGGGAATAACCAGGAAACACCAGCTTTGGTGGAATGCTTTTTTAGTTTCCATATAAGAAGAGGGTGACTGGCAGGAGGTCCATTCAGCAAAGGATGCCCCCAAATCCATCCTATAAGTTGGATCTGACGTGTTCCTCAAAGGTCCTGTGTCCAACGCCTAGTCCCCAGAATGGCGCCATATTGGATGGCAGAGAGTGGCGCCATATGGGTGGTACAGAGTGGCGCCATATTGGGAGGTACAGAGTGGCGCCATATTGGATGGTAGAGAGTGGCACCATATTGGGAGGTACAGAGTGGCGCCATATTGGATGGTAGAGAGTGGCGCCATATTGGGTGGTACAGAGTGGCGCCATATTGGGAGGTACAGAGTGGCGTCATATTGGGTGGTACTGAGTGGCACCATATTGGGTGTTGCTGGGACTTTTAGGAAGTGGGGATCTTCAGGTCATTGGAGTGTGCCCTTGAAAGGATTAGTGGGACCCTGATCCCCTTTTCTCTCTCTCCTTTTCCTCCTGGTCATGAGGTGAGTGGATTTTCTCCACCACATTCTCCTGCCGTAGTGGGCTACCTCACTACAGGACCAAAAGTAATGGAGTTAATCAGTCATGGACTGGAACTCCAATACCTCAAGCCACAATAACCCTTTTCTCTTTATAAGTTGATTATCTCAGGTTTATTATCTATAGTACCGGAAGGTGGACCAATGCAATGCACCCCATTGTAAGCAGACAAACGTCTTCGTTATTAAAATCTGCCTACGGAAACCAGACTGGATCAACAGTCTCTTTCCACCTGACTCCTCACATTAGTTTGAAATCTCTGGGAATGCCATAGCTCACCAATCTTCATGGGGCTGGGAGTGAGTAGAAAATCCATCTCCATGTAAGAGTGTATTTTGGAAATGTGAATTGTACAGTTTGCTACTAGCTAAAGCTCCAGGGATGGAAAAAAAAAATTCCAGGTGGGGCGTGAAAGGGAAGAGATGGAGAAAAGGAAATTAATATAAATCTCATAAAAATGTAGGCTCACCTTGCGCTTGAAATGCAAATGAGATGGAATTTCATTCAAAATCAATGCTTGGATCCATAAAGTGGTGAGCTCACAGTGAACTGGTCATATCCAGCAGCATTCACATGTTGAAGAAAGAGGCACATATCATACAGGTACCTACAGATGCATGATCAGAAGGTGAGTCCACATAACCAGTCCCTGGGACAAAATAACTGAGGATTATCTTCATGGCAGAAGATTCCCGCTCCCAGATTGTCTTCCACCAATAACCACCCCTCACTCCCTATTGTGCCGAATGAAATCATCTTTATTTATTTATTCTACTGTTGACAAATACTTAGCTTCTTTTCTGTTCTTGACTGGAATGAGTAGCAAGGCGGTAAACATTTTTGAACAAATCTTTTGGGTGCGTGAGTGTGCATCTCTGTCGCACCTATGCTTCAGAATGGAAAGATAGGTCTGTGGCCAACGTTCATGGACATGGCCAAATAAGGATCAGATGCATGCATTCCCCCACCCGCCATGAAAGTGACGTCCAGTTGCTCTTTATTTTTATACCACTTGATGTCTGTTTTTCTCTTTTTAGTGGTTGTATACTGTTCTTTCTCCTTTAGGCTTTAGTAGAAACTTTCCTGACCCCTCATGAATGTCAATATCAATGAAATGGTGGGCCTTTTACTTGTTGATTTCTAGGAGCTCTTTCTATATTGAGGATACGTAGCTTTTGCTCCTGATAGAAACCCTGTACCTCCTGATTAGCATCTTCTATTTCTTCAACTCCCTTTCCTTATTTATTAAGCGGATCCCATTTTCCTCTTGTATGTAGTAAAACCCACGAAACTTTGTTCTTTATTTTAGGGATTCTTCCTCTCAAATAAAAATGTCACATAGGACTCGGTACCATGAAGTGATGAAGTCCTGCTGGCTTCTCCTGTTAGGAATCTAAACACTAGGAAACAGCTTTGATAATGTGAGGAAGGACTCTTTGAATAGCGAATGGACAGCTATATGATACCCACTGTTCCTTGGTGACCACTCACTGCATTTCGAATTCACCTGTCCCCACAGCCAGGGTCTGTCTTTGCTTAAGCAGAGACGTAGGAAGCATTTGGGACCAAGGCTGGTGCGAAGCTTGCTTGGCATGCAAGGAATTATAAAACGAGGCACCTCAAAGTAATAACTAGGATTCACTTTAAACCGTAAATGCGCCTTCCGTGATTTACCCAGTTCTTTTGCAAAATGCATCATGACTCTACGGAAAGGTGCTGATGATGCTCAGT
Source organism: Marmota flaviventris (assembly GCF_047511675.1). Classification (NCBI taxonomy): domain Eukaryota; kingdom Metazoa; phylum Chordata; class Mammalia; order Rodentia; family Sciuridae; genus Marmota; species Marmota flaviventris. The sequence goes on from NC_092518.1 coordinate 3,063,592, forward strand.
CTAGATGTCCACTCCCCTCCCTTTTTGTGGACCCTGTGATTGGCACGAATGTTTTACTTACATAAAATGTGGTTCTTTGATGAGGAAAATACAAACGTCATATTCTTGATTCCAGCACAAAGAATGCAAGAAAGGAATGGACCAGGAAATCCTGCTACCGGATCCCGCTCTGGAGAAACTTGTTTCCCATACACACTTACCTTTTGAAAAATATTGTCATTTGTGCATCCACCCCATTCAAAACCGCTTTCTGGGGAACTGCTGAACGGAGCCAATTTTCCAGGCAATCGGTTGGAATTTCCCAATTTCACCGAAAACGAGAGGTGGGAAGACTCAGCCGAGAGGGAGGCTTCCTTGGCTTGTGGGTGCAGCAACTGCCCTGGCTTACACGCCAGAGTTCTCCCACTGTGTTCCCTGTAGCTCAGGAATTCCTGACCCTTAGATTTTCTTCTGTTTAAATAATTTTAAAATACATAACACTGCCTCAATATTTTTTTTTTTAATTTAGAACTAACGGTAATTGAACAATACCTGGGAGATTACATTCTCCTATGTACACTTGTTTTTTCTTTTTTCATAGAAGGAATGGAACTCAGGGGTGCTTACCCACTAACCATAACCCCAGCCCCTTTTTATGTTTTATTTAGAGACAGGGTCTCCCTGAGTCGCTTACGGCCTCGCTAAGTTGCTGAGGCTGGCCTCCAACTCGCGATCCTCCTGCCTCAGCCTCCCGAGCCACTGGGATGACAGGCGTTAAATTAATGAATCTGCATTTCCAGGAAAAGGCTGCAGACTCTGAGCTCAACCGTCTTATTCGCAAGGTGACGCTGTTTTTCAACTTGGATTCACCGTGAGGGATCCAATGAGCTCACTGCATCATTCCCAATTTTCCATCTTCCCTCATCCCTGCAGACAGAGCCATGCATTACGGCCGTGAGCATGACCCGGCAGGGTCGAGTCTACACTTGAACATGCATCAGAATCACCTACGGCCAGAGGACACAAGCTTTTCCCATAAAAGTCCAGATAATAGATATTTCCAATTTCGCAGTCCTGTAAATTGTCTCTCGCGGCCACACAACCCCATTCTCGGAGCCCAGAAGCAGCCAGACGAGCGGTCAGGACAGAGTTCCAATAAAACTAGTGAATTTCACGTCATTTCCACAGGCAACACATCATTACTCTTCATAGGGTATTTCCCCTCATCCATTTAAAAAACGTAAAAAAACATGGTCTGTGTAAGTCGTTGGAACACAAATGGTTGGTCATTTGCAGCGTTAGAAAATGTGGGTATTTACATATGAATCTGCATGTTTTTTTTTTTAACTTTATTTTTACTCTTCTTTTTTTGGACAATCACAAAGCGTTCTTTAAAATTCTAATTTGCTGTATATGACGGCAGAATGGATTACAATTCATGTTGTCCATATAGAGCACAATTTTTCCCATCTCTGGTTGTACAGTATTTTAACTCTTCTTGAAACCTGGACAACAGGCCATGTGGACCCTACATTGCTCCTTGGCAATCACTGTTTGTGCTTAGGGAGCCGCTGTCCCCATCAGAAGGGCTCTTGATTCTTCCCCAGGACCTAATCTGGTCGGTCACTTGTGTCTTTTATTTACCCGGATACTGTGGGCATTTGCTTTCACAATTCCTAAACTACTCTGACAGAGAGTCACAGAACTTGTAATTAAATAGCAGATGGTCTGTGTTGGGCACTGAGGCACATGCCTTGAATATCTCTCTAAAGTAATCTGCCCTTGTCCTTGGGAAATAGGTTCCGAGATTCTAGAGATGCCTAAAGCCATGCACAGTACCAGACCCTGTCTATAAGCACAGCAATGTCATGATAGTTGACCGAATCATATGGACAGGTACCAAATGACTACCAGGAGGGTAGTCTATACACTGTGGACACACTGCATCCAAGGAGAATTCACGTCCTGGTGGGACAGAGCGGGACATCTCAAGATTTTGTCAAACTGCTCTGAAAGCATGCAATTTAAAAACCTATGGTGGGGGTGGGGGGCAGAAAACTATGGATCTTATTTCTGGAATCTTCCATTTGCCATTTTGAGGTCACAGTTGACTCTGGGCACCTGAGCTTTCACGGAAACTAAAACAGTAGACAAAGGACCGCGGCATGTATTTTCATCCATCTGTACGGTGCCCAGTCAGATATGCATTGTACCTTCGTCTTTCTGGTACTGTAACAAAATGCCTGAGACCGGTGGATTTATAAAGAACGTAGGGATGAAGGTGTAGCTCAGGGGTAGAGTGCTCGGGTAGAAGGCTGAAGGTCCTGAATTCAATCTCTAGCATTGCAAAAACACAGGAAAAAGAAAAGAAATGTATTTATCAGAGGTCTAGACAAAGGGAAGTCCAAGAGGAAGGGTGGACATTGGGAGACCAGAGAGGGTCTTCTCTCTGCATCTTTATATCACAGAAGACCAGGAGAAAGAGCAGGGGAGACCAAAGCCCCCTCCCTCAGGACCTTTTATGGGGCTTCTTCTGGCCTCCATGAGGCCACCCTAATGACACAGTCACCTTCCCGGAGCCCACCTCTTGCGCACAGTGACCACAAGGCTTCAACACCTGTGTCTTGGAAGACACGTGCACACCTCGCACACGACTCCCTACAGTTTCTACAATTAGAAAGCAGATTGCAGAAGTCACGTGGCCAAGATCTCACGGCTAACAGGGGAAGGACCCCTGACCAGCGGATCCGCTGGACCTAAATCCCAGGAGCCTTCTACATCCACCACGAAAATCCTGCTTCCCACTTCTACGTGATCAGCAAGACACGCAGCAGCCAATTGTCGACCGATTAATATCCAATTTTATTGGTATCCCTGTTAGTTGCCCGGTCTCTTAAAATGCAGGAGTAGCTTTTCTTTAAAAAAATAAAATGCTTTCCTTGGCGAATGGGGCGTCATGTACTTTCTTGGTGGACGCATAATTGCTCACCAATCAGTTTTGATTCTCTGTACCTCAACAGGCGATATTTGTGTAAAATGTCTCTGATTTGGTTCTCCGGAGAGCAAGCTCCGTTCTGAATAGCAGAAGGAAAACCGCTGGTTCTGTTCTGAGACCAGCTGTGCGACTCAGATGGCCACCACAGATGGGTTCAAGGGGCATCCGACGACGGCGACGGAAATGTTTCAGAGATCCTTTAACTGCGGCATTATCCGGAAAGGGGCACTTGGGGGAAATCGGGCACATCAGACACAACGATGTAGTTATGCAAAAACCAGACGGAGGAAGTTGTTTTAAGCCAGGTGCGCTGCCACAGGTCTGTGATTCCAAATGGCTCAGACCACAGGGCAGACAGGGCCAGTTAGAACCAGACTCTGGAAGTTCTGCGACAGTCGTAGGATCCTACAGGTGAACTGTGCTTGGGGTGGAGGATGGAGGAAGGGACCTTCGATATTAAGACTTCCCAAGAAGATAGACAGATGATAGATGATTGATAGATGGGTGGATGGATGGATTGACAGATGGGTGGATGGATGACTGGATGGATATGGTGGATGGGTGGATGGATGGATGGATGGATAGATAGATAGATTATGAATAGATGGATGGATGGATAGTTGCATAGTTGGATAGATGAGTGGATGAGTGGGTGGATGGATGGATAGTTGGATGAATGGATGGATGGATAGTTAGATGGGTGGATGGATGGATGGATGGATGGGTGGGTGGACAGATGGATGGATGGGTGGGTGGACAGATGGGTGGATGGATGGATGGGGAGTGGATAGAAGGATGGATGGATCTGGTGAATGGAAAGATATTGTGGATGGGTGGGTGTATAAATACCCAGGTAGATAGGATAGATGGATAGATGGACACAAAGATAAATGATAGATGACAGATAGCTGATAGGGTTAGACACACATGTGCATACATACACATATATTGACATATGAAGAGATTGATTAGGAGAATTGGCTCAGTTAAAGAGGCCAAGAAATCCCATGAGAGGGCATGTACAAGGTAGAGGCCCGGCATTTGTAAAAGTGAAATCGAGCACGCCCAACATAGAATCTATGATTTGGTGTTTTTTTAATCCAATAAAATAATCTCTTTTTATGACCACAAAAGGTTTGGAATCCAATATTTGCCGAAACCTTTCATAGTGAGTAAAAACTTGTAATGCCCACCGACAATAGGATGGACAGATGATGGTATGATTAATGCAGTGGAATATTAATCGGCCCTGAAAAGGAAAAAAATTGTTGTTGCAGAGAACAATAGGGAAACCTAGACACTTTGCAATTCAAGGAAAAGACACAAGACCAATGTCTGGTGACTGAAATGAGAAAACTGGCATCCAAAAATGGGGAGTGAGAATTGAATGACATTAGCCACAGGGAACTTGACAATGTTCTATATTTAATTGGGATGGTCATTGCACAACTGTACATATCTATCAAACCTCATCAAATTGCAGACTTAAGATCTAACCACTTCCCTGCATGTTAATATGTTAGACACTAAAAAGGGGGGGGGGGAATGAGAGGCCTATAGAAGAGAGCCTATTTGTGTGGAATAAAGTGATTTTCCAAATGCCTAAAAGCCAATTTCCTCATTCTGTTATTAACAATCTATTTTAAGAATGGATAACTCCATTTAATTATATTCTGATTAATAGAGATCTCTCCAGTAATTAAAGGGTGGAAAAGTCAGGAACGGAAGAAGAGTCTCATGACGAGCATTATTATTTAGCATCGTTTTGGACGCTTTATCCTAAAACAACATTACAGCAATTAGTACCTAGGACTATCAGACATCGGATTAATTGTTGCTATACACACAATATGATTACGCAGTTAGAAAACCCGCAAGCAATTAAAAGCGACAACAACAAAAAAAAATCTGATGCGGCGATCAACACGTTTAAAACCATTTTAAGAAGATTTTCGTGGAATAAATAGATTGAAAATACGTTGAAGATAATAGTCTGCCTATAGCTTCGGAAACAGAAAAGATTGAAAGTGAAATTATCAGATTGTAATTATGTGTAAGGGAAGATATATGTTATATACAAATATATATTTTATATTTATCTGTATATTACAATATGTAGAGAGATATCCCTCCATCCATCCATCTATCCAAATTCATAAGAGAACAGACTTTTTTAGCACAATGTGCTGGAATAATTGGTTGCATATTTGGTTGCAAATTTTAAAATGTGATCTGCACCTGGACATAGAGGAGGTGTAATTTAATTGCATAAATGTGTGTGACATTGCAGATAACACATTATATAATAAATAAATTGCGTATATGTGCATGTTACACTATGCTGAATGCAGACGTGCTCTAAATCCATTCTCTGATACTTATCCTCTCTCTCCGCTCTGACCCCCAAAAATATGAATTTTTGCACTTTGTCTCAATCAGTTGGGGAGACAAGGCTCAGAATCAGCCGCAGACACTTTCACACCTATTTGCTTGTTGATTAACATGTTAAAAATCCATTTATCCCTTTTTTTTTTCAATCGGGGTGACTCGTCAGCAGCTGGTGCCTTGAGTCTGATTCTCTGTTTAATGTTTCTGCTCCATGTCCCTAAAACGGCCTGCGCCTCAGCTTGACCCGAAAATCATGGAGCAGAGCAAATACGATTTTTAAAAATCAAATAAAATGTGTGATACTTTATGTGGGAACAACTGCAAACGTGAAGCACGGTGTATTGACTGGGGGTGGCTCTCGGGATGGCGATTTTGGATGCAGGTGCTGGGGAGACCCCAAACACTGATCTTACACACTCGCTTAAGAATTAGCAGGTGGTGTTCTAAGGTCTCTCCATAGAGAGATAGATGTGTGTGTGTGTGTGTGTGTGTGTGTGTGTGTGTGTGTGTGTGTGTGTAGGGAATATGTATATACAGTAGGCGGATGATGGATACATAGATGCATGTATACATGCAGAGGTAAATGCATGCATATTTGCAGACATAGATACACAGAAGCATAAATAGATACATAAACACATAACTAGGTGGACCGGGAGATAGTCAGATGACACATGCACACATACATGCACAGCTGGACCTCCACATGCATGAATCCAATGGACCTCAGCTCAAAGCCAGTAGAAGACAAAATCCACTTGTGCATGGCCCGTGTGCACACAGAAATTTTCCTCGTGGTTGCTCCCTGAAGAATACCAGGTATCCACTATGGACGCAGCATTGACACCAGGCATGAGGTGACACAAGCCACCTGCAGGAGATCCAGTGTGCATGGCCGGCCACGCAGACGTTATGTGCATATACTAGGTTTTTTTCCTATAAGGGACTTGAGCATCCTTAGATTTGGTACCCACAGGGGTTGGGAGCCAATCCCCTAAGGATGGAGAGGGACCCCTGCACAGAATGCTCTGAAAAACTTACAGGCGTCGAGATGGAGGGTGGCTACTGGGGCCGTTAGTGCTGGGGACACAGGGAGTCGTGGGCTGGAAGCCATAAAGAGTCAGGGAGACCGGAGGACTAGATTGTGGAGGCCGGTGGCCCAGCGTGATGAGGACAGTTGACAGGGATGAACCACGCATTTCAAATTTCGAGTGCTATCACCACAAAAAAAGAGGAGACGCTTCATGACAGATGGCGGAAAATTAATGAGCCCACTAAGTGCACAGATCCAATGAAGAGCACCTCAGCCTCCTGGGATTCGGGCTCTAAGGAGCATCCTGACTAAGCGCAACTTGAGTGGGTGCTGAGACTCTGCCTTCCCACCAGGATCTGCGGCCACACTAGGTGTTTGCCGGTCCTTGGACCACACTTTGAGTAGCCTAAATCCTTGCAAATGGCGCTGTGTGCGAGCAGATTGGAAGACGCACGTGCCAAGGGACCTGAGGGCTTCCAAATACAGCATTGACGTTCTCTCCAGAAGATTCCCAAGAATAAGCTGGGTTTTGGGTGCTAACAACCCAGTAAGATGGCTCTGAATTGTTGCATGACGCCTTCCGATTTATTGTGCATTTCAAGATGGAAATACCTTTGTGACAGACATGAACCTGACTTCCTTCGAAGCCAAGAACCTGGTTGGGTTTAGAAATCTCCTCCACAAAAGCAAACTTGCACTTTTCCCCAGTGAAGAGCGGTGGCTCTCGGAGTCTCAGGACCTGGGAAAGTCATGCACAAACCAAAGAGGCAGCAGGATCCTCTTTTGCAGAGCAGGCGGGTGCTACCCAGGTAAAACGCGAAGGTGCTATTTTGTGGGTGCTACCCCCACCCCATGGGCTCTGTCACACAGAACATGGAATTTTGCACGAGGTTTATTCTGAGCAGAAGGCTTTGGAGAAGCCGCAGTTCGGGAAGAAGTCTCTGCCTGCCCTTTTCTGCCTAGAGACGGGGAATTGATGTCCCTTTATAAAGACGACATGGATTTACATTTGTCCAGGGTCCTGCTCCCCGTACCAGGCTGGTTATCCACATGCTAACCCTCACCAGGGAATTCCTAAGTGCCCTGCCTTTCCCGGTTACCTTTTCACAGGGACTACCCCAAGGAGACCACCCTGCCCTGACTTTAGGCACTTGTCCCCAACCCGTCGTCTCTTGTTGAGATGGGCCACCAGCCCTGCCTCGAACCAGGGGCCTTCAGGGCGGTTCTATGGACCTCCTTATAGGAAAAAGTTCACTTCAGTAAAGACATGTCTGACTTTTACAATCTGAATTATGTTCATATCCTACAGTGGGTGGGTGGGTCCATGGAAGGGTGGATGGATGGGTGGATGGATGGATGGATGGATGGATGGATGGATGGGTGGACAGATGGATGGATGGATGGATGGGTGGATGGATGGATGGATGGATGGATGGGTGGGTGGGTGGATGGATGGATGGATGGGTGGACAGATGGATGGATAGACGGATGGGTGGATGGATGGATGGATGTAGATGGATGGATGGATGTGGATGGATGGATGGGTGGATGGGTGGGTGGATGGATGGATGGGTGGATGGATGGATGGATGGATGGTGGATGGATGGATGGTGGATGGATGGATGGATGTATGGGTGGATGGATGGATGGGTGGATGGATGGGTGGATGGGTGGATGGATGGGTGGATGGGTGGATGGGTGGATGGGTGGATGGATGGATGGGTGGGTGGATGGAGGGATGGATGGGTGGATGGAGGTATGGAGGGATGGAGGGATGGATGGGTGGATGGGTGGATGGATGGATGGATGGGTGGGTGGGTGGATGGATGGATGGATGGGTGGATGGATGTATGGAGGGATGGAGGGGTGGGTGGATGGAGGGATGGAGGGATGGATGGATGGGTGGATGGATGGATGGGTGGATGGATGGGTGGATGGATGGATGGGTGGATGGGTGGGTGGATGGATGGATGGGTGGATGGATGGATGGATGGGTAGATGGATGGGTGGATGGATGGATGGATGGTGGATGGATGGATGGACGGTGGATGGATGGATGGATGGATGGGTGGATAGATGGATGAATGGTGGATGGTTGGATGGATGGATGGATGGGTGGATGGGTGGATGGGTGGATGGGTGGATGGATGGATGGGTGGGTGGATGGATGTATGGAGTGATGGAGGGGTGGGTGGATGGAGGGATGGAGGGATGGATGGATGGATGGGGGGTGGATGGATGGATGGATGGTTGGGGGGGTGGATGGATGGATGGGTCCATGGATGGATGGATGGATGGATGGGTGGATGGGTGGGTGGATGGATGGATGGGTGGGTGGATGTGTGGGTGGATGGATGAGTGGATGGATGGGTGGATGGATGGATGGGTGAATGGATGGGTGGATGGATGGGTGGATGGGTGAATGGGTGGATAGATGGGTGAAGTCCTGTGTTCTTTGAAAAGGAAGAGACATCAGGGTCAGCTTAGGGGACATAGAAGGGCACCTCTTTGCTGCTCTCTGACCCCATTCCACCCTGGGATATCACTATGAGCCAAGTCCTCTCAGGGTTTGCTCCAAGAGTGGGCTCACCCCTTTCAACCTGGCCAGCAGGATGACCAGCTGGGGCTCTGGGGAAGCCGGCCAGCCATGCTGCTCACATCCAGAGGGGTCAAGGAAGCTCTGGATGCTGCCATTTGTTCATCAGAAAAATGAATCCTCCGTCAGGCAGCCATCTCTCCAAGGAGGCAAATCATTTTCTCCTTTATGAAGCCGATGGTGCTCTCGTTCCTTCCCATCCCATGCCATTAACTTGCAAATAGCCGGGGTCGCTCTCCACAAAGCTTTTCTGAAAGTCTTCATGTCTATGTTTATTTATCCTTTATTCTCGTGACGAGCTCAAAGAAGAATAAGAACAGAGTGTTAACCCACATTTACATCCATGTTGAATTTTTAATGGAATAAATCATAACGAAAGCAGAGGGTACAATAGCATCTTCTCAATCCAGGTTTCCTGGAGGGAGATACGACCTTGGTACGTGCGTGTATATAAATATGCACTTAGACATACGCACGTTCATCTCTTTTTTGCAGTTTGGAAATCAAACCTAGACGTCTCAGGTGTTAGAAGTCTTCCCTCTGGCTACACTCTCGGTCCCTGTATTTTATTTATTTTATTTGGCGTTTTGCACATTGACACCTAGCAGTTGAACAAATTTCGGGGGCAGAATGTGATGTTTTTATTAACATTTGTGCTGGGTAAGAACCTTCCACGGAGTAGCACACCTTAGAAACATGCATTCCCAGGCTCCAAACAGACACCTGCCATTTCACAGATTTCTCCGGATTCCACAGAGCTGGGTGCTGCAGATTGGTCCACCAGAGACATTGCTATTTTGGTCGGTAAATATATTTTTTATCACAAATTTAATTGGAGAACATCCCGGGAGACAGCTGGCAGAAATAATTCCATAATTAATGGACTCAGGGCAAGAGGTGGAGATTGCCGGTCCCACCGTTTTCCTTCCTTAGGAGACACTCTGTAAGACGGAACCTTCATAAATCACCGAATAATGTTCCTATTAATGCTAAAAAATGGCCCCCATTTGCAAACATATTCCGCATTCCACTTGGACCTGCACATTTTTTTTCTTTAACTAGCATTAATGTATCCACATGGAGCTCAGAGAGACAGATCCCGCAGGATAGACACACAGACAGACGAGAGAGGATGATAAAGAGAGGGAGGGGTGGTTGGATGGATGGAGCAAGAGGTAGGTGCTCGTGGATGGATATGCAGGTGAGAGAGTAGAGGGTGCAGAGACAGAATAGAGAAATCTATTGATGACAAAAATATGTCATTGATAGGCAGAGGCGGATGCATGGATAGATAGATAGATAGATAGATAGATAGATAGATAGATGCATAGATGCATAGATAGATAGATAGATAGATAGATAGATAGATAGATAGATAGATGCATAGATGCATAGATAGATAGATAGATAGATAGATAGATCTATAGATAGATAGGTGCATACATAAATAGATAGATAGATGCATAGGTAGATAGATAGATAGATAGATAGATAGATAGATAGATAGATGCATAGATAGATAGATAGATGCATAGGTAGATAGATAGATAGATAGATGCATAGATAGATAGATGCATAGATAGATAGATAGATGCATAGATGCATAGATAGATAGATGCATAGATAGATAGATAGATAGATAGATAGATAGATAGATAGATACATAGATACATAGATGCATAGATAGATAGATGCATAGATAGATGCATAGATAGATAGATAGATAGATAGATAGATGCATAGATAGATAGATGCATAGATAGATAGATGCATAGATAGATAGATAGATAGATAGATAGATAGATAGATAGATAGATGCATAGATGCATAGATAGATAGATGCATAGATAGATAGATAGATAGATAGATAGATAGATAGATAGATAGATAGATAGATAGATGCATAGGTAGGTAGATAGATAGATAGATAGATAGATAGATAGATGCATAGATAAATAGATGCATAGATAGATAGATAGATAGATGCATAGATATATAGATGCATAGATAGAAAGATAGATGCATAGATGCATAGATAGATAGATAGATAGATAGATAGATAGATAGATAGATACATAGATGCATAGATAGATAGATAGATAGATAAATACATAGATGCATAGATAGATAGATAGATAGATAGATAGATAGATAGATAGATAGATGCATAGATAGATAGATAGATAGATAGATAGATAGATAGATAGATAGATGATTGACAGATAGGTAGATCAATAGGCAATTGTATGCACTGGGTAGAATGGGTAGATGGGTGGGTGGGGGACACAGATGATTGACAGGTGGCCATGCCTACCTGCACACAGGTACATGAGGAGACTCAGCAGGGAAATCAACCCAGTTACGGAGACTGACAACCACCGTGACAGGCCACCCTCAAGATCAAGGTCCCCGGGAGCCATCATTGTCACTAGCCAGGGGTAGGACGGCACCCCAAGGAATTCACATGGACACACCTTGCACAGTGACCCTCCACTCATGTCCTCGTGAGTGGACCTGTGAGTGCCGTGCAGCAGGAAGAGGGTGACATTGACCTCTGGGTCCCCGCTTCCTTTTCTGGGCCTGCCCCGGGACCTGACTAAGTGGGGAAGCGTCTTTCCTTCCCCTGCGAAGGGCACCAAAGGCTCTCTGCAGCTCCTGGTGTAGAGCGCGGGTGGCGGAGTCCCCCTAGGGTGCAGAGCGGGTGGTGAATGAGTGACATGGCTAGCGACGCCCTGTGGACTGGGGACTCGGTCTTGCACCCTGGACCCACGTCCCCCATCCACAGCTCCTTCCACCTTCCACCCGGCCTCCACCCCTCCGTGGCCCATTTCCCCACAGTGTCTCCTGGAGGGCGGGAAGTCGGGCGGGATTTCTTGCAACTGGGGTTGGCTTTCCCAGAAAAAGGCCCGTCCACACCCAAAAAAAAAAAAAAGCTGGATTCCTAAAATAGTTGCAGGACACAAACAAGCGCAGACCAGGCAGACATGGCCCTGGAAAGAATGGCCTCTCTGTCTGCAGGCTCCTGAACTGAGTCAGCTGGATGTCACTCCAGGGGACAGAACTCTCTGCAAGGCCAAGTGGCTGCGGCAGCATGACAGCACCAGGCTGGGGTGACGGAATGTTCCGGAACGAGAGCCATCTCCCCGGCGGGTGGGACCCAACGTGGCATGGGGCACGGCCCCCAGTGACCCCCTCCTGCTCCTGGGATCTAGAAGCCACGGCCCCGCGGTGAGCCCTGGAAGTGCAGGCGGGTGGCAGAGCGACAGGGAGGTAGCCAGGAAGCAGGGAGGGAGGGAGGGAGATAGACAGACGGACAGATGGAGGGATGGATAGACAGACAGACAGACAGAGGTATGTCTGTAGCCATGTCTAGAACATGCACAAAGCCAGTGCACACACACGCAGAAATCCAGGTGTCCATGTCCACATGTGGACAGGCATGGACACCAATGTATGTGGATGAAGTGGACACAGATGAACTCGCAGGTTCAGAGAGAGAAACTAGGACGCATCTTACCTCTTGGATGTAGGTTGCGCACCCGCGGATTGCCGTCCGTGTCACAGTAGAGCTGAATCGGGGTCCTTCAGGAATAAAGAGCACCGTCTTTTAAACAAGTTTCACTGATGATTCTTTTAACACGTCACGGTCACCTCCTAGTCCTTGCACACCCTGAAGTGGTCACGAGTTGCACGCGGTCTAGGCTTAGTTGTGTGTGTGTGTGTGTGTGTGTCTGTGTATGTGTCTGTGTGTGTGTGTGTGTCCATAAGTACTTTTTTTACCAAAGAAAAGTTTTTACCAAAGAGTAGTGCATTCAGATTGGGATTTATTCTTCCATTTATCGACGGATCACAATCATGTTCTCATTGCAATAAAGACTCCTGATCTCCCCAATAAGGACTCCTACAAAGGATCCCATGGACGTCCCCTTATGTGGCTCTGATTATATTTCTTGGGCCACCCGTCTTTGACTGTGGCTTTACTCAGTGACCCTCCATCTCATGAGATTTCAGCAAGGACCTCCCTCCTGGACGGTTTGGAGTCCGGTGGAAGTCCAGAGGACAGTGGAGTTTCCATCGGATATTGAAGGTCAGGGTGAAGGTAGGTTGCTATAGTGGACATCCCAGGACTAGGGGGCAGTGCTGGGCAGGCTTAGCCCAGAGCCACCCGTCAGGGCGAAGAGTCACCAGGGGATGTGGCACCAGCCAAGCACGGCTTCCCCCAGCAGGGTCCCCAGAGGACAGTCCAGTCTCCCGGTGTCCAGGGTTTCTCTGCTCAGAACCCAAGGGAGGACAGAGAAGGACGCTGGGCAAACTGGAAGAAATCCCGTCGTGGACGAAATGAAACAGACACTGGGCACCGTGACCGTGTCCCCATGCCCCACGTGGTCACTGAGCCCGCGGACATTGCAAGACGAGTGTTTCCAATTGGCCCCTCTGGCCGTCTTCACATCCCTGCCTTGGAGGGTCACTGGGGCTCTCGAGGCTCTGAGCACCCTGGGGTGGAGGTGCTCAGGATCTGCACCCCCTTCCCTAAGGCAATGACTGACAGGCACCCAAACCCGCTTCCCAAGATGTAGAGCCCCCCGGGTCCCCTGCAGGACGGTGTCCACTGCTGCTCTCGGTGGCATTGACGGCCTTCATCCTCGTTGATGAATTCTTCTCTATTTGGGCACTGTCTACCAGTCTACCCTGGAAGCTCTTTGACGCCGAAAGACCCCAGGGTGGCCCCCAGGACACCTGACCTCCTGTGCACGTGACCTGGTCACCACCTCCCAAGCACGGAGGAGACTCTGGGGTAACCGCATGCGCCCAGGATGGAGGACGCTGCCGTATTTCATTAAGGGTCCCGATGCACTGGTTTTGGATTCATTCGGGGTGGTCCCGAGTGGATCGGGGAAGAGCTACTAAAGGACCGAGTTGGGCTTGCTCAGGGTCAAAGGGTCTCCATTTCTGGACCACTATAAGGTAGAGGCTGTTGCAATTGAAATAAAAATATCATACTTGGTGACGATCCCTGTCAATCATTTCTGCCTTAGAATTGGTTACAAAGGGGACAGAGGAGCTAATTCCTTTTGGGGGGGACATCTGTGTTGACCTCGCCCAAATCTATGCACTTAGCAGGTCACGGGAGCAAGAATTGGCCAATGCAGGTGACGGGCAATTCCAAGGTCAAATATCGGCTTGATCCATTTTTTTTTTGTGATACCAAGGACTGAACTGAGGGGCCCTCGACCCCTGAGCCCTGTCCCCAGCCCTACTTTGCATTTTATTTAGGGACAGGGTCTCCCTGAATTGCATACGGCCTCCCTTTTGCTGAGGCTGACTTTGAACTCTCCATCCTCCTGCCTCAGCCTCCCGAGCCGCTGGGATGACAGGCGTGTGCCACGGAGCCCAGAATCCCACTCGGCCAGCCAGGGTTTTAGAGAAAGGTACTCAAAGCAATGAGGGGACTGTCGGCAGACAGAGGAGTGTCATCATTCTCAGGCGATAACGGTGATCGGCAAAGAGCATTCAGAAGAAAGTCTGACAAAGCCACTTCCAAACCAGAGCCGTACACAGAGAGCCATCTGCCTCCCTTTATAGCCGCCACAAATAATTAGGGAACAAGCGTTAACAAGCCTCGAATTCAAAGTGCAAGAAGAACTCGGGTGTAAAACGCGTGAGACACGGAGGCCGTAACATCATGGAGGGGAATCACTTTATGGGGATCATAAAAGATGTAACACAAGAATAAAGACACTTTTTCAGGAAGGGGAGGCTGGTAGCTTGAACATGCTGATCATCTGTGGATTGAGCCGTAAATTCGAGCAAGATCACCCGCCGGGTCACACGGAAACACGTTGTTTAGCTGGAGAAGCCGCTATTGCTTGTTTTCTGTGGCTCATATGCTGCCAGGGATGGTCTAGAATATTCTAAAGGAGGAAAAGACAGAGGGAGAGATCGATGAAGTAGCAAGACAGTAAAAATTCTGCAGCACGTCTGTCATCCCAGTGGCTCAGGAGGCTGAGGCAGGAGGATCACAAGTTGGAGGCCAGCCTCCGCCAAAGCGAGGCCCTAAGCAACTCAGGGAGACCGTAAGATCCCTCCCTCCCCAGATGAAGACAGGATCCTGATCCTGCGGGAACAACTGTCTCCAAAAGGACATTCCTGAGCTCCGAGATGGCAGAGAACCACGTGGATGCACCCGGAGCTCTCGAAAGGTCACCGCGTAATGAGACGGCCTCATTATGCCTGGCCTCCAGGGGTCAGCTCGGGCTGCGGGGAGCGGACAAAGAGCTTCTGTCCGCCCTGGGATGTTTGCGAGTCCCCGGTCCCTGCTCTATTGTCGGTGACATTTCTATGATATTTGGAAAGAAAAACACATCAAAAAAAATAAAATAAAAACAAGCATCAGAAACCTCCTGTTTGCAAGAGAGAGAGAGAGAGAGAGAGTTTTTGAGTTTTTCCTTTGAATAATCAGCTGCTCAAACGTGGCTCTAAAGGAGATGAAGCGCTCGCTCACACAGAGGGTTGAACCCGGTAGCTTTCAGATGGCGCTCTGTTGACACTTGGGGACCTTTTAAACATTGAAGGTGCCTCCCTCCCTCTACGCGTCTCCCCAGGCGCAGGGCATTGACACGGGTCACACACGCAGTTCAACGGCCCCGGCTCTGAGTTTGGGCCACGTGAAGTGCTCCTAACCCCAGGCACAGAAAAGGGGGGACAGGTTCCCTTTAATGACGGAGATTGCTTCTGGGGTTCAGTGTGATGGGTCCCCGACAGCATGGCCGTGGGTCACCGGGGACCTATGCATGGTCCCTGATCATGTCACGGCTGCTGCTGTGGTTGGGACATGCCCGTCTACACTCGGGGGAGAATGGAATTGAGGTTGGGGAGTAAAAGGTGGCGCTCTTTACCTCTCTGGGAGGTGTGTTGACTTGGATGCGAGGTGTTCCGCATCAAAACCTCATCAGTGGATTAATCCACTTGGATGGACTCACTGGGTGGTGACTGCAGCAGGTGGGGTGTGGCTGGAGGAGGGGGTCCCTGGGCTGTGTCTTTGGGGTCTCTGTCCTGTCCCTGGTGAGCAGAGCTCTCTCTGCTCCCTGGTGCCCTGTCCTGAGCTGCTCTCCTCCTCCAGGCCCTGCCGCCATCTTGTTCTGCTCCCCTTGGGCCAGAGCCATGGAGTCGGCCACCAGGGACTGGACCTCGGACATCATGAGCCAAAACATTTCCTGCTCTGAGTTGTTCTCATGAGAAAAGTCGTTCTCATCAGATCTGCAAACTGAAGAAACCTCTTTTCTTATTTATCCACCACCCGTCCTTGGGCATTGTGTTATAGCAACAGAAAACGGAGTCAGACCGATGCCCTCAAGGGTGGCTGAGCGAATGGGGACTTTCTGAGGATCACTCCAACTTGACAGATGGAAGGTGCCCAAAGCTGTAAAGCCCAGACATTGTAAGACCCCCCTCTAGCACCTGAGCTGAGCACGGAGGTTCGTTCTTTCTTCTCAATTCCACCCCCTTGGGGATGAGGGTGTCCGTCTCCTGGCTCCTTTATCACGCTGCTTGATAGAAGTGGATCTGAGCCAGGCGCAGGGGGTGGGGGGGATGCACACCTGTGATCCCTGCCACTCAGGAGGCTGAGACAGGAGGATCGCGATTTCAAGGCCAGCCTCAGCAACTTAGCGAGGCCCTAAGCAACTCGGTGAGACTCTGTAAATAAAATATTTTTTCAAAGGGCTGAGTGTGTGGCTCACAGGTTAAGAGCCCCTGTACCAAAAAAAAAAAAAAAATTACATTTGACCCCATGAGCCCTTCCCGATCGTGATTGAGATGACGGACGTTAACAACACCTAGGGATTACCGTAGCGGTAGCCGTGTGCCACGGCCCGTTGTGGTAAGTGCGTAAAAAATACACCTTGCAAAGCAGATCCAGCATGATTTTTATCATTGTCTCCCCAGGTTGAGATGGTCCTCCAACACACAGTTCAGGAATTAGCACACACCGTCAAAACCGAGAGAAAAAGCAATTAGCTGCACGTCCACGTTTATAGCAGCACGATTCACAGCAGCCAAACGATGAAAGCAGCCCATGGGTCCGTCCGTGGACGGATGGATAAAGGAGATATGGTCTGTATAGACAAGGGAGTATTACTCAGCCATGAAGAAGCACGCCTTTACGGCATTTGGTGGCAAATGGGTGGAACTGGAGGCTGCCCTGCCAAGTGAAGTGAGTCAGACCCAGAAATCCAAAGGTGGAATGTTTTCTGTGCTTTGCAGAAGGGAAAGAGAGACACAGAAGGAGCTGGAGAGAGACCGAGAGATGGAATCGGGGAGACAGAGAGAGAGAGATTCTGACGTTCAAGCCCCTGAGAAGGGCGGATGGTCCATCGTGAGCGATAAGAACGGATTCTAATCTTTAAAGTCCTCCGTGCCCTCTTGTTAATTTTTAAAACCTGTACGAAATCCATGCTTAAAATATAAATTCATAAAACCGCACTTAGTAAAAAAAATAATTCCAGTTATCATGAAAAAGAAATCACAGGGTTATTCAGGATGTCGATTTTTTTTTAAAAAAAAAATCACATTTCCTTTTAGTCGATTTCCTGTTTGATTTTTTGCCCTTTTGCTTTTTCTAGAAGACTAGGATTGAACCCAAGGATGCTCTCTGCCACTGAGCTCCATTCTCCGTCCTTTTTGAGTTATTTATTTTTAAATTTTCAGACAGCGTGTGGCTCAGTTGCAGAGGCTGGCCTCACCCTTGCAATCCTCCTGCCTCAGCCTCCCAAGAGGCTGTGGGACTCTAAGTATGCACCACCACGACTCAGTGGCCGGCACTGGGTTTCCGGGATGGGGATGATGTGAAGAATGACCGGCATGCCGCATGTTTCTCCCCCAAAAGAGAAATGTCATAAAATCAGAATGTTCTAGAACGTTCCCCTGTATGTCCACTAGCAAGTTCCAGGCATTGCACGACTCGATGGCGTCTGCACACCGTTTGCTCCTGCAACTTCACCATGGTCGGGGACAGAAAAAAAAAAAAGGTGATTTATTAGTTGGGACTTATGAATAAAACTCATTATTTCTGGCCGATGTCCTGAAAAACTTAATTGGCTCATTTTTGATAACCTCTGACCGCGAGGCAAATCCGTTTTCTTGCCAAAGAATACATTTAGTCAATAATTTATTCTGGAAAGTAGAGAGAGAGAGAAATTTATTGCTTAAAAAAAAATCATGCTTCTATAAAAGAGCGTCAGGTATTAAAATTTATTTCTCTAAATAGATGGGGTTTCATTTGCGTGTGATGATAAAACAACTAGCCCTTCTGAGGTGGCCATCCTGGAACAAACCAATGACCACTCACTTTTTTTTTTTTTTCATTATTAGACAATTTTTCCAGAAACCTTTCAAGCTCTTAACAGCCCTAGTACTGTTATTGCTATGGGAGTTCTCCAGGTGAGAGAAGTGAGGCTCAGAGAGGTTTGGTTACGTGCTCAAAGTCACACAGCGAGTGAAATGGACGGCATGAACTTTTAATTTTAAAAGACCTTGGCATTTAAAGAATGTCTCTGCTGATTTTCTATGCAGTCTCCTCTGACGTCAGCCTCTTGTGCTTTTAGGACACGTCTGTGACAACCAATTTGCACAGTGCTAAGGAAACTCGGGACTTGGTTCAGACTTGGTCATCTCACATTCGGGGCACTGTTCCCCGGCTGGGCTGGAACTTGTCTCCATTGCGGCGTTGCCTGCAGAGAGTTCACCATTGTCAGCCAGACGCAGTGGCACACGCCTGTCATCCAAGAGGCTCGGGAGGCTGAGGGAGGAGGATCGCGAGTCCAAAGCCAGCCTCAGCCAAAGCGAGGCCCTAAGCAGCTCAGGGAGACCCTGTCTCTAAATAAAATGCAATATAGGGCTGGGGACGGGGCTCAGGGGTCGAGTGTCCCTGGGTTCAGTCCCTGGTACCTCCGCCCAAAAGGAAGAGAGACCCCAAGCATCGTGGGGCCATGTTCTAGTGTGGCAACGAGACCAGCGCCATCTTGGACCTCCTGGCCTCCAGAGCCACGAGCTCCGTGGACCTCAACACTGTATCGGGGTGCACCTGAGCACACCTGTCTCAGGTACACTGTCTAGCAGCATGCAGCAGGCCCAGGGGACGCAGCCTTCATGCATCCCAGTGGGAGGCTCTGCGTGGAGGCTGGGATGGAGGACGGACTTGTCACCATGCTGAGCTCCTGGGGCACTGGTCTGAGGACGTGGCCCCTCTGCTGAGCTCTGGGAGGGTCTCCGCCACCCAAGAGGATCTGCCTCCGCCCTCCAGCACCTCCAGGAGGCAGGGAGGAGCCCCCGCCAGACCCCCCAAAGGCCGCGAGACCCACCCACACTGGCTCCCAGCCTCAGTGATGAAGTGGTGAGGCCAAGCCTCCAAGGCAGGGGTTCTGCAGGACAGGGAGCAGCAGGTTTGGTGGCCCCGAGGGAGAGGCAAGCCTGGAAGATTGCGGAAAGTTCTAGAAGGTCACAGCGGCCCTGGACGGGGCAGGGAGCGAGAGTCCTGTGCCGAACCTGTGAATCTGTGGGCATCACGGACGGGCTCTCGGCTTCGGGCTGAGATGGCTCTGCGCAGAGCGTGTGTCCCTCTGTCTCTGATCCATGTGTCAACGCCACCGAGGGCCGTCCCCCAACCTGTGACGGTGCCACGGAGGTGCAGATCGGCCTCGGGGCCGGAGATGCCAACCCAGAGGCAGCACATTGTGGATCCTGCTTTTCCTGGTGACCCCGGGAGGGAGACCGTGGGAGTGTCCAGAAGGAGCCCGTGGAAACTCAGAGGTCCCCGGGAAGCTTGGGGACCCCCGTAGGACACAGAAGAATTGGTACAGCCCAACTTGGGCTCTCAGTGATCATTTTATAAAAAAAATATGAGCAGCTCCGTGTGGACCTTGGACTCCCTCACCGTTTGGTGCAAAGCTGGCTGGGGGTCTCCCAGACCCCGGGCTCCTCTTCTTTCCAATCCCGAGGTCGACCGACCCTGCTGCAAACCGGGTGGTTTTATTGTTGCATTGATGATTGCCCTAGGCCTTGCTCAGAGCCAGACTTTCTGGAAAAAAAAAAAATCCTTCCTTCTATTATTTTTTCCACTTTTGAAGGCGTGGGGCCGAACTCCTGAAATGGTGCATGGTGACCGGAGGGTCCGCTGGCCGCTGACATCGCGCCCCTGGATGGTGGGCCTCCTTTGGGAAGCTGTCGATCCCTGAGTGAGGACCCAGGAAACCTTGGCTCATGTTGCAATTGGTTTTGGGGGTTGGCTCCGCGGGGTGCAGGAGTTTATTGGGGGGACTGGCCCAAAGAGGTCCCCAAGTACAAGAGATGTCCTTTTGCTGCCGGCCCCCAGGAGCCGGGGCTGGGCCCATTTTGTCCAGCCCCGATCATCAATAGTGCCCAGGTGAAGAAGCCGCAGAGGCCTTTTACAACGAGTCTCCACAATGTGACTTACAAGCTGAGCACCGAGGCAGGCACGCCTGTCAGCCCAGCAGCTTGGGAGGCTGAGGCAGGAGGATGGCGAGGTCAAAGCCAGCCTCAGCAAAAGTGAGGCCCTCAGCAACTCAGGGAGACCCTGTCTCTAAATCAAATGCAAATTAGGGCTGGGGACGGGGCTCAGGGGTCGAGTGCCCCTGAGGTCAATTCCCTCCCCCATCCCCCCCAAAAAAGACCACAGCTACTTCTGCATCCCAAGTGGTGACAGAGAAGAGCGTCCTCTCCTGTTACCAAAAACGATGGTTTCCTCTGCTTCTACACTTTAGGGATTTATTGATTTCTGGAGATAAAATGTCATTCAAATGTTAATTTGCCCAACTCTTAGAATGTTCCAAGGAGAAAATGTGAGGAAGCCCCGGTATGTGTTGGGGGGTGGTCTGGTTGTCCCCGTTGCAGACTCTCTCCTGGATAGCACTATTTTTTTTTAACTACTTGATATGGAATACCGTTGAGAAACAGATTGCAACATTGCAGATGTCTCATTCGGCTTTCCGTGACTGTAACAGATTACCTGAGACTAGGAAATTATAGTAAAAAAAGGTTTGTCATAAAAAAAAGGTTCATCTGGGTTCATGAAACCCTGAGCCAAATTAAATCTTTGCTTCTCCAAGTTGCTTTCTCAGGCGTTTTGTCACATTGATACAAAAGGAGTTGAACATGTTGGATGTATCCATGGCCAGGTCTCCGTAGGGAAGGTCAGTCAAAGCTAAATCTGCATTTCGCAATACGTGGGACCCCAGGAGAGCTTCGTACTTTTGGGCTTGGTTCCTAAGTTGCGGGTGCTCCAACAAGACGACACAGAGTTTTTATGATTGATGGACGGACGGACGGATGGATGGTTCTTAATTCATCCTGGACAGAGTTGGAGCTGGTCCTCTGTGGGATTGTCTGTGTCCCCCTGGAGAGAAACAGCCCCCGTGCCTGAATTCAGCTCATGCAATGGCACGAGGAGTGGTGAGGCTCATTTTATCTGAGTCAAAAGAAATGTTTTTTTCCAGAAAATAAGTAAATAAAATCCACCTGGACAGCCTTCCCTAGAAGGGAACCGGGAGGACATAGGAACTCTGAGGTCCCGAGAGCCGTCCGGCTTATGCGCTTTGGTACTAGGAGCTGCTCATGTACAGGTCCTTGATCGTCCCTGTCCCTGTCCTGGGTGACTGCTGTTCTTCCCAACTCCATCCTGGTAACTCACTCACGTAGCCACGGACACAGCTCCCCCAAATGCATGTGTCCTGGAATAGGACTTTTCCCTCTGCTGAGAAGCTTTGGTTACATCCAATTGGTCTAGAATTAAGTCCCGATTCTTGGAATGGCTGCAGATCCCCCTCCTCTGTGTCTACGTTTGTAGCTCAGCTCACCCCACCCAGATATTTCTCCGCAGGTGCAATAGGAGGCTCAGCAAAGTTTTTCTACGCATGCCTGCAATCGCAGCAGGTCGGGAGGCTGAGGAAGGAGGATCGTGAGTTGGAGGCCACCCTCAGCAATAATGAGACGCTAAGCAACTCAGTGAGTTTGGGGGGAGGAGCAGACAGCCCCGGGCCCTCCAGCTTGTCTTCAGGGAGAGGCACAGGCTCCTGTCTCCAGAATTCACAAGGTAGACAAGAGGAGGATTCCTGTCCAATACCCTTCCTCTTTGTATTAGCCAGTTTTCCATGACTGTAAGAAACACCTGAGACAGTCAACTTATAAAGATAAAATGTTTATTTTCTCTCACGATGTTGGAGAGACTGGGGTCCCACAAGCCCCTTGGAGAATGTGTCCCTAGGGGGCCAAATCCTTCCCACCAGCCCTTAGCTAGCTCCTCGAGGTTTCTCTGCCTCCCAAGGGACCACAATGGTGACTAAGCCCTCAACTCACAGGGCTCCAAGGGACACCCATCATCCAAGCTGGGGCACATGCCAACTGCAAAGACACCACCCAACCAATCTGTGACTCTGGCCTCACCCGGAATCAAGTCTCATGCTAATGAGAGGTTTATAATAGTTGATGATCAGTTTCATTTTAAGGTGTGGATGAATCGATGAAGGCATTAATATTGGCTTTGGGGAGGTGATATACACCCTCACCCTGGGTTCAGTAAGTTCTTTGCCTCTGTGCTTTTCCTGACTTGTGAGGCGGGAGCGGGCACCCCCACACTTGCTCATGTTTCTGCAAACGCTTGATGTCCTACGATGACACATCTTGACCTTTTCCGGCACATGCATATGCATGAGACCCTTTTCAGTATTTAAATACTCTTTGGACATGCAACTTGTTACTCGGCTGTGACCCAATTAACCACCTGCATCGTTTTGGAGCGTTTTCCAAGGACTGGTGAGGACCGCGGTCATTGGCTGGCGTTAATTAGACAACCATCATCATTTTGGTGGAAATAGAGGAAATCATCTCCGCTCCGGAAAGGTATATTTAAACATCAATTTAATCTTCAAGGCGCTTATGAAAATGCCCAGACAGGAATAATTCTTGGGGATCCTCAGACTCGGTGAGCATCCTAACGACCCTCTGACTCATTATTAAAATTCAAAACCGCACAGCGCCCCGCACCCCGTGATGGATGGCACAGAATCTCTTCCTTATTCAATTTTCCTAATCTCTATTTTTTATCCCCCCCCCGGGGGGGGGGTCTTTTTTTTTTTTTTTCTCCTCAGTAATTGTCCAGAGCTTTAAATAAAAGAACAGTCGTGATTGAATCTTGGTGCGACTTTATTTTTAGCCTCGGTTCTTGAAGGCTACGGACCGGGCAGCAGAGAGCAGAGAGAGTGCGGTGGCCCGAGCAAAGCTGGCCACACCATTGAGCGTCCTTCAGGGCAGCACCCTAGAGGGAAGGTGGGGACGAAGCCTGGCCAGGGCGACTCTGTGATCCCTTCTCTGTTTGGCACCTGCATCTGTCTTGCAAAATTAAGATGCAATTCAGGAGACGTGACCCGAAAGGAGCTGTCAGGTGCGGGTTGATCTAGGAGCCCAGATCCCCTCCCTTCTACAGATTCGTGTCGCATTGGATCCCAAACACAGACCTCTCAAGTCTAAGGCTCCAATAATGCTCGAGATTACTTCAAATCTCTTCATGCACAACCACAAACGTCTAATCCCAAACCCTGTTGCCAACCAACCTGAAATTACGGTGGAAATCCCTCCTCAGACCCCAGTCAACCGATTTCTATGTCCCCAATTGGCAAACACCCCCAATACACTGGTTGTCCAGGATCCGGGGGAGCCCAGAATGGCTCTGCAAACAAACATAGCTTAAAAAAAATGCGAACACAAACTTCGTTGTGTGAACACAGAAGGCTCATTTTGCAATGTTTAACCCCTTTAAAATGCTCAAAGCAACTCGTTTTAGAAAGAAAAAACAAAGTCGAGACTCTATCTGGAATATGCAAAGAAATCTGGAAATGTAATAGTACAGTAAACAACCTGATTTTAAAATGGGCCAATGATCGCAACAGACATTTCTCCAAAGAAAAAAGAACAGATTTCCCTCATAATAGAGGACCGTGGAATGCGGCTACCCAACCCCTGGGGCCATAGGCAAAGAAAAGGAGCCTGTGTTTCACAGAGACACCTGCATGTCCGCATTTATCACAGTAAGTGAGATGTCCAGCCAGCGTGGGTGTCCATCAGGGGATGAATGGATCAAGAAAACGAGGTCTGTGCACACCGGAATCGCTGTAAGGAAAAGGGATCCAAATTACTCTGTTGTGTGCATGTGCGGATGTGCAAGAAAAGACCCTACTATGCTGCATATTTCTAAGGCATCACTAAAAAGAAGGATGAAATTGTGCTTTTTGTGGGAAGGTAGATGGAACGGGAGGACATGATGTAAAGAGAAAATTACAGAGAAAGAGAGACACGGAAATGGAAATGTTCAGCCTCAAAGTGGGAGAGTGGGTGCCGGGGGGCCGGGAAGGGTCCCTGGGAAAACAGAGGCGGGATTTGGTCAGTGCACACCCTGTGCACCAAGGAAATTCCATGCTGGACCGCTGGTAGGTCCAGATTCCATCATCCACGAAAGTTTTAATAAAGTCCAGTGAAACTATTTTTAAAAGAAGGTTTTAAGTTTCCATCTTAATAGATGCCCAGGAAAAAAAAAATAGACATAAGACCTCGAAGACCTTCTGAACGTCGAGTTTGGAAGGTCATGATCAAGTCCCCTTGAAGATGCACAGTTTTGAAGGGAAGAGCATAAAGGGGAAGAGAGATCATGTCACCAGAGACGGGAGGAACCCAGGAAGGTGGCCGTGACGATGTCCATCTCTGCATGGAATGGAAGATGGGTGCTACCAGCAAGGGGCGTCACAGAGGGCCAGAGAGGAATTGGGGGACACGGGCACGGCCACCAGGAGAAATGGCAGAGGGGTCGGTTAGGCCTGCCCGTCAGAACCGTCCAGAGCCCCAGTTAACTTGGGAGCGCAGATGGCAATAGGGAAGTATAGGTGAAGTGACTGGGTTACAAGAGGTGTAGACTAATAGTGGATTAATCCACTTGGATGGACTCACTGGGTGGTGACTGCAGCAGGTGGGTGTGGCTGGAGGAGGGGGTCCCTGGGCTGTGCCTCTGGGGTCTCTGTCCTGTCCCTGGTGAACAGAGCTCTCTCTGCTCCCTGGTGCCCTGTCCTGAGCTGCTCTCCTCCTCCAGGCCCTGCCGCCATCTTGTTCTGCTCCCCTTGGGCCAGAGCCATGGAGTCGGCCACCAGGGACTGGACCTCGGACACCAGGAGCCTCCGATGAATTTTTCCTCCCCTAGATTGTTCTTTTGTGGCACTTTGGTGGCAGCAAGATGAAGCCATTAATGCTGCAGTCTGGCTGGGCACAATTCAAGAGCCATTTGTCAAGCAGGAACGAACATTATTTTTAGCACACACGCTGCATGCTGCACCACACAAGCTCTCCAAGAATGCCCGGAGAGCTCAACCGCCACCATGCCACCACCAGCACTTCCGGTGAGCACTCCACCGGAACTCTCAGGTCATTTTCAATTTTTCCCCCAGCTCTTGAGGCAGACTTCCGGGTCGCGTGGGCGGAGCCAAAAGAGTCCCCCAATGAGCAGCTCCGTGGTCTGAAAGGGCGGGGAAACAGCCCAATGAGCGTCACCGCAGAGGAGCCAATCAGCTGGAAGTTTTCTGGGGCCACCGGCAGGGGCAGCGTCACTGAGCCAGCTGCGGCTCTCAACAGATTAAAACAGTCTCCAAGGTGTTAAAATTTAATCCACCTCATGGGAAAGCAAAATGCTCTTTTTTTACCTTCTATGCAATTTAATGAATTCATTGCATTTTTTTTTCCCTCCTGTTCACTAAAAATAGAACTTGAGGAGCTGGGGTTGCGGCTCAGTGGTAGAGCACTTGCCTCCTAAGTGTGAGGCACGGGGTTCCATCCTAGCACCTCATAAAAATAAATAAAGGCATTGAGTCCACATACGACTAAAAAAAATTTAAAAAAAAAAAAACCATGGAAAGTGAATTCTTCAAATATCATGAGAAAGAGCCAGTTGAGAAAAATGTTTGGGGAAGATATATATATATATATATATATATATATATATATATATATATATATATATATATATATATATTTCCCCCAAAGGGATGCATCTTACCATAAAAATAATACACATTTTAAGAAATTTTTGCAATCCCACAAAGCACACAAAGGCAACTTGGAGAAAGCTTTGATATTTGGGGGAAGTTCTTATTTATATATAGACACTTCTGTATTTTTACCAAATACGGGTATACCCTGAAAATCATTTCATACTCTTACTGTATTTTTTTTCTTTGCGTAGCAGGTTGTGACCGTGTCTCTTGCTCATGGTGTTGGGGCCTTGGGAAACCATCCACACCCACCCGGCCCACCCACCCAACAGCTGCAAAACATCCCTCTTGACCACCGAGGGGCATTTTGGCCACTAGAATAACCCCCCTCAGGGACTTAACCTTCAGCAAGCCCTGATCAGGCAGAACTCAGAAAATGAGATTGGAAAAACCAGGTGGAGTTGAGATAGACGGAGCAAGGGGGATAACTGGTTGCCAAGCAGGAAGCAGGAAGCAGGGCAGGCCGTACCCTGTTGTAGGCTAGGCAGGCACGATTGTAAACCATAGGAAGGGTGGTGGGTTAGCAGGTGGGCAAGGAACAGGGGACCTTTAGGAAAGAGTGATGCACAACTTGGGTTACTAGGTATTTTTCAAAACGTGCTTTAATCCGAAGTCATTAAAATTGTAATAAAAGATCCATTATAACTGTAGTGCGTTATAATTATGTCTTATGTAATTGTGATACGATGCATAGGAACTTTACCTTCCTTTTTCTTCCCCCACTTTTATGATAATGACCTTAATTTTATTTAAGCAGGCTGCATTCCATAATATTCCAATATTTATTTCATATTCCATTCATATTTATAACAAATAATGCACAGATTATAGCTGTATATCATAAATATATAAATAAATTATATATATATATATATATATATATATATATATATATATATATATATTATAAGTATATGTCATATACTTATAGCAAATAAGTAAATAACAAATTATCAGTACAATAAATCAAGCATATCCTTACACAGTACAAAAAAAAAACAAAAACACTCATTTAAAAATATTTCCTGAAATGCACCCAGCCCAACAGCAATTTTAACAGAAAACATGTAGAAATAAACCTGAATGAGAAATATGCAAATCTTCACTAGAAAAACTTAAAACTTCACTGAGGAATGAAACTAGATGTGATAAAACCGGAAAAAAAAATCATGTTAGAGATTCAAATAGAAAAATAATTTTAATTATGATACTAATTTTTAAAGGATATTGTAGATTGAGGCAAGGATGACACAAGTCATGAGTGAATTTTTTTAGGAGTTTTCCAGTTTGGCTTCTCTACATTGACCTGAAATATTTAGCAAACAGTGGTGTCAACAGAAGGCTGAAGAAAATCAGAAAACGAAAATGAGACAGAGGGTATTTTACACCAGAGGACCACAAGACAGGTACCCAGATCTCTGCAAGAATCCGGCTTCATCTTGGTGCAAACCACGGGACCCACGGTTGCCAATCGGAGGTAAAGCAACTGGCCCGATCCCCCCCGGGAAGATGGGAAAGAAAGCAAAATATTTTTCAGAAGCTGAAAGGAAGGAGCTGTCAGGCCAACCTTGGTGTCCACTGCGAGGGAAAAAAATCACTCTGTTTGCTAAATCAGGGGTCAATAAATCAGCTCTAATTATCATCTCATGTTTTCTAAATTGCATTTTAGAGGGGAAGTAGAAACTAGAGAGGGTTGTCTTTTTCTGATTTTAAAAAGGTACCAAAAAAATAAAAACAAACAAAAATTCCCAGAAAAGGAGAAATAGAAGAAAATTTTCTTAGCTGTATAAATTCATCTACAAATGACTCAACTTTGGAAAATTATTTAAAATTGCATTTTGGTTTATCGACAGCGCTTTAGCATTATCTGTTCGTATGACGTTTTCAGTGGCTGATCTCATAATGTCATATATTCGAACAACTAGAAAAAGACTCGAGTCACCTTTTGATCGGTTTTCCTGAGGTGGAGAGAGCTTATCTTCTTTTATCTTTCGCCATTTCCATACAAATATCTTCATTATTTTCTCACCTAATTATTTTTTACAGCTAAGAATGAGGTAAAAATGCTCACTTCGGCCACCCCATGCGACATAATAATGGAAGTAACTGCAGATAGTCTCATAAATATAGGCACAGTGGTCAGAACCAAGAAAATGACCTGCTGACACCTCCCACTTCCATTTTTTAAAAAATGAGCATTTAGTCTTCATCAAATTTCAGATTTTGACTCTGCAAAAGACACTCTGAAGAAAATAAAAAGAGTTCTGCTTCCAGGCCACGCCCCCAATGACCTAGCCTCCTCTCACTAAGCTCCACCTCCTCTCACTAGGCTCCGCCTCCTCTCACTAGGCTCCACCCCCTCTCACTAGGCTCCGCCTCCTCATGTTTCCCTAATCTCCTAGAAGTGCCACAGACTGGTGACCAAGCCTTTAACAGGCGAGACGGTGGGGACACTCTGGATCCAAACGGGTCTCTCATCTTGCAGACTCTCGGAATCTCTCACCCCTTTATCAAGCATCGGTGTGATATATTTTTTTTTTTTTGTCTCTTTGCTGTTTACTTTACTTGAAAAACACCGTATCCATCACTTGAAAAGTCAGTCATGGGTTTGGACACGGAATGTCCCCTTGAGGCTCAGTTGTTGAAGGTTTGGTTCCCAAGGGAGCCAGGTTCAGAGGTAAGACTCTTGGAAAGTGACTGGATCATGAGGGCTGTGACCTCAATGGTCAGTTAATCCATCAAATTGATAGTTGAATGCACTTCTTTGAGGTGGAACATAGTTGGAAGAAGTAGGTCACTGGTGATGTAAATCTCAGAAGGATTTATCTTCTCCCCAACCCCTTTCCCTCCCCACATACCTCTTTTCTTTCAAGAACTAAAAATATTCACTATGTCATGAAATTTCCAAAATGGATCTAAAATGAACCTTTCCTCTCATTAAGTTGACTTTCTCAGGTATTTTGTTACAGTCATGGAAGACTAACACGGAATCTTATATTAGTTCCAATAACATGAATATCATTCATAGACTTTCGGTGAACTCTGGGCCTTGCCAGACCCTTCCACCATGATCTTTCTGCCTTGGAACCAGCCAAATATGGCCAGACTCCTCTGAAACCAGGATCCAAAAGTAAATCCTTCCTCCTCTAAGTGGTTCTTGTTGAAGAAAAGATGGCGGACACAACAGGGAGACTCATAAGTGTTCTACTGTGGACATGATATCCATCCACAATGAAGGGTCATCTTGCCTCAAATGTCGGCAGTCCAAGGTAAACAAACCTCAGCTCCACCAACATCACATGCTATTTGGAAACATGTGCTCAAAGACCGCTTTGCAGATCTAACAACGTTCCCAAATAGTAGCAGTGATGTTTACTGCCTTAGCATTTTAACAAAGGGTAAGCCAATGCATGTCAAAGTGTCAGGGACATTGATATCATTATTATTATTTGTAGAATACCTTCATAAATGGCAAGGTCCCAGAATTTACAGGAAAACCTGTCAGAAATACTTAGATGATTGGAACTGATTTTACAGTCTGTGTTAGCCTTCTGATACTGTCACAAAATACCAGAGAACATTGACTTAATAAGAGGAAAAGTCTTCAAATCATGTGCGTTTGGTGGACACTGATACCAAAAAGCACATTCTGATACTTGTCTTTGTTTTCTCAGCCCAGATGGCACCCTCTGCACTGACATAGGCACACACTCCAAAAGCAAATGATTTTGAGAAAGAAATTCACAATGGCCACAATATCCTAAAGTTTCCTAGAGAGAAAACTGGCTTAGCACAGGAAATGTATTTGTAGTAGCCTTTGAGTTGTTTATTCTTGCCCCTAAGAAATGCTCACGTCGTTGTAATCAGCAAAGTCTGGACTTCATTAAAAGGACACACAATGGAATAGCATTCAGCCATAAAAAAGAGGAGATGCTGTCATTCGTGACAACATGGATAGAACAGACCACGCCTTCAACACAGGAGCCTTTGGGAGATGCTTCGTATCCAAACCGGAACATTCTGCAACAGCAGAGTTGGGGAGATGTGATGGGAACTCCGTGGCCAGCAACGTCCACCACGGTGAGTATCTGGCTCCTCACAGAGAGGACTTTGCCGTTTGCTTGCTTCAGAATTAAGGAACCACAGACCCACCAGGTATGTTAGATGGACTGTGGAGATGACACAGGCAGGTCATGTGGGAGGGAGGACCTTGTGGGTCTTTACGACCTCGTGGTGGGTCCCTATCTTACCACCTGGGTAGCCACTGAGAGTTCTCGGCGGACCCTGTGGATTTCTGTGGAAGGCTTTATGTCTTGCCACCTGGGTGTCTCCTGAGGGACCCTGTCTACTACCTGGGTATCTACTGAGGGACTCATACCTGACTACCTGAATATCTACTGAGTGACCCACATCTTACTACCTGAGTATCTACTGAGGGACCCACGTCTGACCACCTGGGTATCTACTGAGGGACCCATGTCTGACCACCTAGGTGTCTACTGAGGGATCCATGTCTGACCACCTGGGTGTCTACTGAGGGACTCACATCTGACCATCTGGGTGTCTACTGAAGTTCAACATCCATCACCAGCTCATTTCTCATAGAAGTGCACTGTACAAAATGTGTCCTTGGAGAGGCAAGGAGGAAAGCAGGAGTAGTGTAGGCTTGTGGGCTGTCAGGGGAGTCCTTTCCTTCCAGATGACGTGTCACACTACCCCTTCATTCACAGCGTTCCTACGCGCCCGAGGAGTTAGGAGCAGCGTCTCCAGAGTCATTCAGAACATGAACAAGGCTCACATCCTCTTGGACTTGTTGGCCAATTTGAACACAAGGGCTAAATGAAAGGGAGTCTCTCAGTAGGTGTCCAATGACGAGGAAAAGACCATGACGATCTAGTGTTTCATGGCGAAAATCATGGAGGGGTGCAGGAGACCCCCGGGTGGAGTCCCCAGACCCCCATCTGTCCACCCTTTCAGTCCAACCCAGTCATATGGGCAAGGAGATCATTCCACGTGATCTGTGCTGAACCTTCCCAAAGTCCCCCGTGGTTCTACGGAAACTCCTGGGACTTGGGATCTCAGTTCTGTGGCCTCTGCAGCTCAGCTCCGACTGTCGTATTTCCTAAGCTTCTCACCTATGTCAGGCTCAGAGCTTGGGGACATGTCACCAACCCAAGGAGGTGACCCAGAAACCCTGTTCTGCTCCAGAGACCCACTTGACTGGTCTACTTCTCACTCCTCAGGTTGGCTCATTTCCATTCTGGGTGCCCTGGAATCTGTTCCTTAATATGCATTTGGGACACTTCTTGGAATATCACCTCCCTTCTGAAGACTTCTTGGAATATCACCTCCCTTCTGAAGACTTCTTGGAATATCACCTCCTTTCTGAATCCCATACTGCTACTTGTGATATTTCCCATGAACTCATCAGAATAGAACTTTGTGGATCTCTATTTCCAGGCATTTCTGAAACTCCACTTAGTAGATACTTTGCTTCCTCCATTTAGACCATATTATGAGCCAAAGCCATTGACGAACCTTCCCAACCATCATCCGGCATTTGGAAGGTGCTCAAAAGAGACTATGGAATTGGTCTTCAAAGAGAAGAAAAAAAAAAAACTCAATAGATGGCTCTGTGTTTGTGTGTGTTATATCAGAGGTGGATCTGATATTCTTTATTATTATTATTATAATTATAATTATTATTATTATTATTATTATTATTATTATTTGGCATTTGAACTCTCTATTTTGCCAGATGCAGAAATGGGTTCATTCACATTACTCCAGGGCACATTGGCAAACTTCTCCAAAAGATTCAGATAGAAGATATTTCAGGCTTTTCTGAGGTCGACAGGAATCACTCGACTCTGTCATGGCGCTATAAATGCAGCTGTGGATAATGAGCGGGTGACACACTTTGTCAATAAAACTTTATTTATAACTCCAAGTGGGGGGCCAGATGGGCCCTTCACTTCCAGTGGACCCAGCGTCCAAAACCTTCAGCAGAGAAGACCCAATGCACCCAGAGATAAAGGACCCAAGGAAAGTTGAATGGAAGGGGATCTTGACATTTCTTTTCCCAGAGAGGAAATAAAGCGAGAGATGTTCTCTTGATAAAGCCTTTGAAAAAAGAATCTTGTGCAGGGCCTTATATCCTAATAGCAGCGAGCCTCATTCCTCTTGCTTTTATTTGCTTTTGTCTTCTCATTCATTAGCCCAATTTATTGGAGAATGGCTTGTTTTATGTAAACCGTTAAATCGGTGGAAATTCGTCAACTGCGTTCAGAAATGTGGGCTCGGGTGGGGAATTCTTCTTTTGACAATATTCCCATGGAAATGTTCGCCCTCGTTTTGCTGAGAGCAGCTATTTTTATCAGTGTTTGAGGCTTCCTACTACATGCAAGCGAAAGGTGGATTGGGGCTAAGGGACTATAAATACCATGGGGACAGTTGAGATGGTGGTCGAATGTCCAAACTTGTCTTAGTAAGTTTTCTTGCGGTTGTGACACTTGCGGTTGGTACAGTTCAAGACTTCTTCAAATATCACCTCCCTTCTGAAGCCCCAGAGGAAGACCTCGGAGGAAGAATTAGATGAGAAATGGTTTATTTGGACTCATGGATTCAGAGGTCCAGTCCATGGTGGGCGGACTCCATGGCTCTGGCCCAAGGGGAGGCAGAACAAGATGGCGGCAGGGCCTGGAGGAGGAGAGCAGCTCAGGACAGGGCACCAGGGAGCAGAGAGAGCTCTGCTCACCAGGGACAGGACAGAGACCCCAAAGGCACAGCCCAGGGACCCCCTCCTCCAGCCACACCCCACCTGCTGCAGTCACCACCCAGTGAGTCCATCCAAGTGGATTAATCCACTAACTGGGTTAAGGCTCTCATCATTCAGTCATTTTATCTCTAAACATGAGTTCTTGGGGGACACCTGACATCTAGACCACAATAAAAGAGATATCAACTGGCTGATTAGCAGAAAAAAGATATTTCTTCTCAGTCGGCTCAGTATTCGTTCCAAACTCCCTGCCTTCTGGGATCCTCTCTCAAACCTGTCAACACCAGGTTAAAAAGGATGTTGATGTCTCCAGCAAAACAAATTCGTGTACGGTCCATCAGACTTTCAGACAGCCCGGAGGAGGAACAACTTGAAGCACCTATTGATCCGACAACCTTCCACAACTTCATGAATTTTCTTTCCTTCGAGGGTAGATTTAATTTGCCTAGAAATGGAGTCATCTCAGGGTGGACTTGAAAATCTAATCCTCAACTTCTCCCAAGAGTTCGCTGAGCCACCTGGAAAGTTTTGGTGTTACGGAGAAGTAGGGGATCCTTTAAGAGGTGGAGCCTAGGGAGAGGAATTAGGTCATTATGGGTGTGTCCTCAAAGGGGCTACTGGACCTGGCTCCTTAAAACCAACCTTTCTTCCTCCTAAGTTGTTTACCTCAGGGAATTTGTCACAGAGAGGGGAGGCTGACCAACACAGGACCCTCATCAGACCCTGAGTCAGCCATACCTTGATGGTGGACTTCCAGTCTCCAGAACTGTAAGCAATCAATTCCTCTTCCTAGTCTGTGACATTCAGTTATAGTGACCCGAACAGATGACACAGTGAGCAATTCTGTTTCTCAATTATTGAAGAATTGCCAAACTTTCTCTACCACTTGGTACCTTCCCATCAGAACTTATGATTATTTTTTTAATGTTTGCCATTGAGTCTGATCACTAGGCGCATAGACAACCAGTTCCCTTCCACCAAGTCCCATTTGTGAACCTCTTAGTGCACATTGACCTGATTCGACCGGGATCCCGGACCAATACCACTAATATCATCTGGGAGCTTGTGAGAGACACCCATCCTTGGTCCCCACAAGAGACTGACTCAATCACCAAATCCCATATGGACCTTGTCATTCCTTCATTGGGGACCATTTGTTTTTTTTCCAGTTTTTCTTTTCCCTAAATATAAATAGTACTCAGTGATTGCTCGTGAAAAGTGAACATTTTCCCCACATCTCTGAATATTTCCCTTGGTTAGATTTGGAATGATTACGACTAGATTATGGATTTGGACCCTTACGCTGGGCGGCCATATTGGTGGGCACAAGTCCTTCTTGTGGGTTAAAAACTTCTCCTTTTATACGCCACAAATGAGGAAGGGTGTGTGTGGGTTGTTGTCTATTTTTATCACGTAATGATTATCACCATATCTTACCCCGTCTGGGTCGATTTTCCTCCCCAAAGAGACAGCAGATCCAGATAGAGTCTGATTCTATGGATTTTCCCATTTCCCGGGTTGAAATACCCATTTCAGGGTATTTAGGATGCTTCAGCCACACACGGCTTTTCCGTCTCCTTCGGTTCCTGCCCCATGAGGGTCAGAACACGCTGTCTCTCCTAGGGATGTCCCGGACCTTCTAGTGACACAGCGTGTGTCAACAGAAGTTGGTCACCGCAGGGCACAATGCAGCAGAGGAGGTGTTTTTTGTGACTGTGTTCAGTGCTTTGAAGAGTCCACTCCCCGAGGATTACCCCTGGTGGAAAGAGCCTCATTTGCTTTCGGCTGCGGCTTTCGAGATCCTGACCTAAGCTCTTGGATTTGCTCTGCATTCTTGAGGGGCCGGCCGAAGCATGGCTGTCCCCAAATGCACATTTCTGGGGGTTGGTTCGTCTCGGGGAGAATTTGTAAGTAGTATATTTATGGCTCGTTTTCCCTTTTTCTTTCTTTCTTCTTTCTTCCTTCCTTCCTTCCTTCCTTTGTAAAAGCCATGAATAAGAAGCACATCAGTTATTTTAGGACTAGATTTAGTTTTGAATAAAAAAAAAAACATATCACCTTGTTTGTCCTCTCACGTTTACACAGAGCAATTTTTTTAGTTAGATTTTGTGTGACTCTAACCAAAACATCCAAGAAGAACAATTTTAGGGAGGAAAAGTTTATTTGAGTCTCATAGTTGCAAAGGTCTCAGTCCATGGCTGGCCAACTCCATGGCTGTGGCCCAAGGGGACCAGAACAAAATGGCGGCAGGGCCTGGAGGAGGAGAGCAGCTCAGGACAGGGCACCAGGGAGCAGAGAGAGCTCTGCTCACCAGGGACAGGACAGAGACCCCAAAGGCACAGCCCACGGACCCCCTCCTCCAGCCACACCCCACCTGCTGCAGTCACCACCCAGTGAGTCCATCCAAGTGGATTAATCCACTGACCGGGTTACACCTCTCATAACCCAGTCATTTCACCTCTGAACATTCATGCATGGTCTCACTCATGAGCTTTTGGGAGACACCCGACATCCAAACCATAAGAATTTTTGATCAGTTTCGTTTCCAAAATCAACAAATGAAAGTAAGAAAAAATATGGGGGAAACAGCCCATAACCAGCCCTAAAAATCTGGTGGAGTTTGATGTCTGAATATTCAAATTTATAAAGGTTTGGTGCCCCGTATATACATCAGTATCCTAAAACTAAACCACCTGCTGATGGACATGGTGACAATCAAGGACCAAGATCAACTTCTCAAGCCATTTAGCCACCTGGTCTCCGAGGACAGTCAGAGTGACCGTGAGTGACCGTGACTGCCCATGACTGCCCGTGACTGCCCGTTCTGCTCCATCTCCTCTCCTCACAAAGTGACGAGTAATTTCACTCTTTGTCCCTGATCCAGGGGGTGAAAGGGGAATGTTGGTGCCATTGGTTACCATATTTGCTTCCTGCTCCTTCAAATGTCCTTCATGTGGACGGAGATGAGGACGCACGTGCCCTAAATATAGCACCTTGGCATCTGAGCCACCAGGAGGGAACCTGGCAGGAGGTCACCTGCATTTCCCCTGTTGGGAGTCCTCCAGGCTCCAAAGACTAACTTCCCCATCCCCAAGAAGAGCCCTCCAATGGTGAGCCCTCCTGGCTCACATGATCCTTACCCACCAATCAGAGCCCTGCTGGCTCACCTGATCCTACCCACCAATCAGAGCCCTGCTGGCTCACCTGATCCTTACCCACCAATCAGAGCCCTGCTGCTCACCTGATCCTACCCACCAATCAAACTAGCCCTGCTGGCTCACCTGATCCTTACCCTCCAATCAAAAAGCACCCCATGCCAACTGTCAAACCACCCCCTCTCTATAAATATGCAGAGCTGTTCCTCAATAACCGGGCATTTGCTGCGAGGCCTTGTTCATTCTTTCATCCCCATCTCTTTCTTCCCGGTGGTAAAACCTAGAGGGAGATGAGGGAAATTTTCTGACCTACCCTGAGGCATTTCCTAAGCCTGACTCCAGAGGAGTCCGGAGGGATGGCCCAGATTCCACTTGAAGTCACAAGGACCCAGGCAGCAATCTGAACCAGGGGACTTGCCTCTGAGCCATCCAGGAGACTGAGGGAGAGTGAAGACCTCCCTCTTCAAACCCCGACTCTTTGTTTTTTTTAATATGCTTTTTACTTGTTGATGGACGCAGTACCTTTATTTTGTTTTTATTTATTTTATGTGGTGCTGAGGATCGAACCCAGGGCCTCACACACACGCCAGGCAAGTGCTCTACCTCTGAGCCACAACCCCAGCCCCAAACCCTGATTCTTGGCAGCAAAGAGTGTCAGACCTGTCAATCACAGTGACAGGCAGGAGTGTATTGAAGGGGTGGAAAGGGGAAGGGGACCCTCTCAAGGGACAGAGGGGTCCTCTCAGGACAGGGACAGCGTGCCCCTCCTGTGCTTCAGTTTTATTGGGGTCCCAGGGAAGTCTCCAGAGAGCCC
Organism: Marmota flaviventris; assembly: GCF_047511675.1. Taxonomy (NCBI): domain Eukaryota; kingdom Metazoa; phylum Chordata; class Mammalia; order Rodentia; family Sciuridae; genus Marmota; species Marmota flaviventris. The sequence goes on from NC_092518.1 coordinate 3,100,429, forward strand.
CACCCAGGTCCCCCTCCTGACTTTGACAGACAGCAGGGTGACATCAGACTCTCCAGTCCCCACAGTCATGGCCACTCTGGGTCACCCTGGCCCCTGCTGCCTGGTTCTCAGTGGAACCTGTTCTTGCAGATTTTAGGGTTGGAGGAAGGATCCTCGTCCCCCTGGGTCCTGGGATGGGGCCTGAGAGAAGGGTTTAGGGGCCTCAGCCGTGAGCTTTAAGGACGGTGAGGGAGGAGATCTCCTCTGTACACTGAGCACATTTCCATCGCACCCATCTTTACGTGGGTGGCTTCAGGTCCTTTGTAGGGACGAGGGGAGGCAGAAATGGAAAAACACATAAATAAGCAACATGCAGTGATATCCTATAGAATGTGTCCCGTGCTTCATTTTGAACCTTTAGAGCTTATTTTGTATTAAAAAGAAGACATTGGCATCAACTTGAAAATAGAGGACAGGTGGACACGGTGGCGCTCACCTGTCATCCTATTACCTTGGGAGGCTGCGGCAGGAGGATCTCGAGTTCAAAGCCAGCCTCCACCAAAGGGAGGCCCTAAGCAGCTCAGGGAGACCCTGTCTCTAAATAAAATGCAAAATAGGGCTGGGGACGGGGCTCAGGGGTCGAGTGCCCCTGGGTTCAATCCCTGGTACCAAACAAAAGAAAATGGGAGCCACTGTCCCTTTTGAGGAGTAGCCTATGCAAAGCTGGCCTTTCCCTCTAAATTCGGAAAAGCTGTGGCTGTCGGGAATGACAAGTGGCAGCTGCTGAAGTAGCTTGCAGAACCTCAGGAGTTAGTGAGGTGACCTGCCCCACCTCCCACACACCCCGGTGTCACGGATGTCATTTCTTCCAAGAAGGATGCATCCTGAGTAGACTACGGCCAGGCACCCGAGCGGCCGCCGTGGGCATGTTCAAGGAGGCCCCAGGAGAAGGTGAGGGGGCCAGACAGGGAGCCCATCAGAGCAGGGGGGAGCTGTGGGGTCCCCTGTGTCCCCTACCATGCTGTCCCCAGAGTCTCCAAGGCTTCCATCTGCAGCAGGACCCGGCCGCCTCCCCAGGCCCCTGCTCTGGATGGAAGGAGATGCTCCTCTGCAGGTGGGTGACCTTGGGCCGGCCCTCAAGGGCAGCCGGCCTAGGTCACCTGGATTTCAGCTTTGGCAGGCACACCTGCAGGTCACCCTCAGCCTGGAAGAAGCCGCCAGATGAGGCTGGACTCCCTGGGAGGGAGGAAGCTGTGCTCCAGGGACCTGGGCAGGAAGCCGGCTGCATAATGGGGATCATTTGCATGGAGAATGGGGAGGGAGCTGGGCTGGCTTTGCCGGTGGCCCTGGGCCTCAGTTTTGAAGTCCCCCAGGGTGGGCAGAGACAGGGTTAAATGAAACCAACCGGGGTCCCCTGCAGGCAGGACGGAGCAGGGCCGGCCAGGCAGGGGCTGTGTTGGCTGCAGACTTTTCTGTCCTGTGAACCCCTGGGCCTTTGCTGGCCCCAGAAGGACCTTTTGTTATGGGGACCGGGTTCCTCCTGCGCTGATCCGGATGCAGCGGCCACAGCCACCAAAGCAGGAGCCTGGGGACACCCAAGTGGAATCTGACCAACGGGAGCCCAGCAGGCAGAATATAGCCTGTGTCCCCAAGAGCGACACTGTGACCGCCAACGATCTGCTATATTTAGGCACAGCTCTGAGGCAGGGCCGGGCTGGGGGAGGGGAACGGGGCCACCAACAACAGGCTCCATTGAGGACGCAGGGGCATCTGCCGGCCCGGTCCCCAGCGCATTTCCCTTGCCCTGGACAGCCTTTATTTTTGACTCCGTCCTGCATTATTCACCGTCCCTAGGAATGTGGGGAATTCCAGGCATTCCACAGCCACAAAGGAAGACAGCTTTGTGCAAAAGGGCCGACCTCCCTGGGCCTGGGGGATGCAGGGCTCCAAACCCAGGCACCAGGGACAGAGGCTCCCTCTTAAAGGGCCCCAGGGAGTCTGCAGCCAGGGGGTGCCCCCAGAGACCAAGACAAATCGTGCTCCTGAAAGCCTCCGAGATATTGGGGAGATTCAGAAAAGAAACGAGATCCTAAGTCGATAGGAATCTGATTTTTTTTTTCTTTTCTGAAGCTCTCGAATATTGATTCATATACACACACGACTATAGTGTGTGCACGTGTTTCTGCATGTCACCATACACATGTATGCACAGCGATGAAGCAACGTGCGGTGCGACTGTATACCTGTATCCTGTTGCATACGGTTATCATAAAATTGATTTTATAGATACTCATATGTACATTTATGTAACCAGTTTTGCAGTTGATCACGTACAGTTGGTTATTGGTGTTAACCGTGTGATATCTGATGGCACGTGACATTTACATATGGTGCACATATTTCGTACCACACGTGCACACACTTAACCGCTGCTGGCCGACCGTCCCGTGGACTTTGTGGGTTGGACAGGATGCAGGTGATGTCTCACAGAGGCTTCACAGGAGGACATGATTGACATCTGCCCTCTTAGTGACATACATCTTGCAGAGGGTGGGGGTTAGGCATGGTCCTGCACCTTACCATAGGAGGACACTGGCCTGGTCATCTCTGGTGTCCGCACGCCCTGTGTCACTGAGCACGTTGGATGTGAAGCCTCATCTGGAGTCCGACTCTGACTCCAGGGACTTATTTCCTAGTCAACAGTAATAAGCCCCGGTCTCCCGACAGCTTGTCCCAACCCGACTTTGTGTCTTTTCTGCCCAAGCCTTGTCCCTGGGCTTGTGCAGATGGTGTGGACGCGCCTTCCGTCCCCAAGGGTATCAGAAATAATTAGAGTGTCTCCTGAACGGTCCCCGGTGCTGACCCCACAGCCTCCTTCCCAGAAGCCCTGGACCTGCAGCCCTGCCTGGCCTCCAGGCACAGGCTCCGCCACCTTCCTCACAGACCACCTGTGACCTGCAGGGGACATGCAGGCGGGAAGTCATGTCCCTGAGAGGAGCCAGGTGACCCTGAAGGGGGGACTTCTGAGACCCTGACGCAGACCAGGTCCCAGGACCCAGGGGGACGAGGATCCTTCCTCCAACCCTAAAATCTGCAAGAACAGGTTCCACTGAGAACCAGGCAGCAGGGGCCAGGGTGACCCAGAGTGGCCATGGCCCTGGGGACTAGAGAGTCGGATGTCACCCTGCTGTCCGTCAGAGTCAGGAGGGGACCTGGGAGGGGCTCTCTGGAGACTTCCCCGGGACCCCAAGAAAACTGGATGGCAGGAGGGGCACGCTGTCCCTGTCCTCTCTGAGAGGACCCCTTTGTCCCTTGAGAGTGTCCCCTTCCCCTCTCCACCCCTTCAATAAGCTCCTGCCTGTCACTCTGAGTGACAGGTCTGCAGTTTGTCTGAATTGATATTAAGAATTGGGGTTGGGGGGGGGGTCTCTGCACTGCGGGAAGGCCCCAGCCCTCTAGTACATCCTCACAGTCTGCAGACAACGCTGACCAATACCTGGAGATCAGACCTCCCTTACCTACCTGGGAAGCATGATTGCCCTGATGGTGCTATCAGGAATGCCAATGTGATCCTACATGCACCTCCTAGGTTGATATCTCTTCCCATTTAACCGTAATCATTTGGTAACTGAACTCTCAAAATAATTCACTTTAACTCCTTTACGTAATCATCCTGCACGCTGAGTTTTTCC
>NC_092518.1:3106599-3154687 GCF_047511675.1 Marmota flaviventris
CCTCATTAACTGGGTGGCCCAGGTGTGGTGGTGGTGCACAGCCTCGATCCCAGAACCCCCGGAGGCTGAGGCAGGAGGATACCAACTCGGAGGCCAGCCTCAGCCCCTTAGGGAGGCCCTAAGTACTTTTCCTGTCTTACAATAAACAACAGGGACTCGGCCCCTTCCTGGGTGCGGTCCCCAGCCGCAGGAGACCACCTCTGCAAGGCACAGCTCTGCAGGAAGAAATGGAAGTCGATGTCCTGGGTGGAGAGAATCCCCATTTCCCCCCCTCCTGCCCCGCTGCGCTGTGCCTCTTGTGCCAGGGAACATTATTATCTCTATAAATCAGGGCCATGGGGCTCCTGCAGTCCGGTGGACACCATCCCTGATCTGAATGGGGGTAATTGTCCTCCCCGCGCCCTCTCCCACAACGTCCTCGTGTTTTATAGCTCAATTACCCGACACCAAGTCTGGGGCATGACTTGTGGTTGGTTGCAGAGGAGACAGTGCGTTGGCTCATTCGTGGATTTTAAGTATTAATGCCCTTTGGTGTTGGGACTTATTAGGTGCTTAGGGGACAGTCAGGGATGGGTGAGACATGTGTCCAGGAAAACAGGAAATTAGAATTGGACTGTGCTGGTTTCTCCAGCGCTGGCCGAGGTCACAAGGTGGAGGGGACTTTTGGAGGGTGTAGGGCGTTGGACTGGAATTCAGGGGACCTGTCCATTCAGCCTAGCGCCATCCTGGGGACCCCAATGCCTTCAACAGGGAGTAAATACTGGGATCTGCTTCTCGCAGCTCTGGAGGCCAATGGGCGGTTCAAGATCAAGGGAGCCAAGGGTCTTTGGGGAGTGCTACTTTCCAAATCCAAGATGGCGCCCCACAGCTGCACCCTCTGGAGGGAAAGAGGAAGCTGTGGATGTGCAGATGGTGGAAGGCCCAGAGCAGACAGGACTGATCTCAAGCTCCCAAGACCTTTCACATCCCATGATCCCCCAAGACCTTTCACATCCCATGATCTCATCCATCAGGACGGATCCCTGTTGGTGTCATCAGCTCCCAGATGTCCCATCTCAGTAGTATCCAAACAAGACCATTGGCCATTGCTGTGGTTTAGATAGAAGGTGTCACCAAAAGCTCATGTGAGAGACCCTGCAGGAATGTCCACAGGTGATTGGGTTAGGAGAGGTATAACCAAATAGTGGATTAATCCACTTGGATGGACTCACTGGGTGGTGACTGCGGCAGGTGGGGTGTGGCTGCAGGAGGGGGTCCCTGGGCTGTGCCTTTGGGGTCTCTCTCCTGTCCCTGTGAGCAGAGCTCTCTCTGCTCCCTGGTGCCCTGTCCTGAGCTGCTCTCCTCCTCCAGGCCCTGCCGCCATCTTGTTCTGCCTCCCCTTGGGCCAGAGCCATGGAGTCGGCCAACCATGGACTGAACCTCTGAAGCTGTGGGTCAAGCTAAACTTTTCCTGGAAACCTCAGAAAAACTCAGAAAAAGTTTGAAACCAATTGGTCGGTAAAAATAGTAGTTGATACATGAAACCTCGCTCTGTACTCTCTTTCCTCCCCTTGAACTTTTCCTGCCAACCATCTTCTCTACTTCCCTTCCCTACCCCTGCACCACCTCTCACCAAGACTTGGGTCCTCTTGAAGAGGCTCACTAACATCCAGAGTCATGAAGCCGGGCAACGAGGTGCACACCTGTCATCCCAGTGGCTCTGAAGGCTGAGGCAGGAGGATCGTGAGTTCAAAGCCAGCCTCAGCCAAAGGGAGGCATAAGCAGCTCAGGGAGACCCTGTCTCTAAATAAAGTGCAAAATAGGGCTGGGATGTGGCATTGGGATTGAGGGTCCCTGAGTTCAATCCCTGGCATCCTCCAAAAAACAATTATGAGACTATAAAATATCACAGTCATTAGCCCCAATATTATTTGTCCCTGCTCTTCAGTGGGCATCGTTTGGGAAAAACTGAAGAGTCTAAAATTGGACCCTAGTGTCCGACTGGCAAATTAGCCAGCCACAGCATCAAAGATGGTAGCCAAAGAGACAAGAACCCAGGGTCAGAAACAGAAGACTATTGTTACCCACAGTCAGCCACAGCCAAAGCAGCAGCCTGCTTTGAACCTGGATCCTACTGGGTCTAGGGAAGTGGCTGCTGGGTTCCATCCCACAGAGACAATCCCATTATAGGAGAGCAGCTCTGGACCTAGGCACTCGCTCCAGTTACGTGTAATATCCAAGGAGCCTAAAGAGCCTGTCTTCTAGTTGGAGATGTCATCCTAGTGGCAAAAAGCAAACCCGCCATTTGGCTTTGACCAGTGACTGTCATAAAGTCATTCTTCTTCCTAGCTGAGTAATATTCCACGGTGGATATAAGCTACCTTTTCTTTATCTAGTTCTTACTAGATACATGGCATGATTTCTTCTCCTGGGTCCATCTCCCTCCTAGAAATTTATCTGTTTCACATCAGCAGATTTCTCGGCTGGCTTGGCGCTCCGTACTGCAATCCTAAAAGAAAATGGATCTCCCGCGGGCTCTGGCCTCTGAGGCATCTTGAGCATCTGAGTTGTGCAGTTAATTGCTGTCGTAACCTCCCTGATAAGCGGTGCAGGCCCAAGAGACTGTACCCCTGGTCCTTAAGGTCACCCTCCTCAGCTCAATTTTCCAAAGACACACACAGTTCTTACAAGTGGATGAGACCAGGCCAGAGGAACGGGATGCACTGATCCAGATTTCTGACGGTATTCAGCACGCGGTCCCCGTCGAGGACCGAGCAGATGGTGTGGGATCTCGGGGCCCTTTGACAGAAACATTTGGAACGGACGCGGGGAAATCATTTTCCACTTAAGTGGGAGGATTAACAGTGGAGGAGAAGGAAAATTAGATTGTCAGACTGCAAACAGGGTTCTGCTTCGAAAAGAAAGGGGAAAAAATGAATTAAGGGACAGCTGTTGGGGGTCGCCCTGGTGTTTATCTGGGTGAGCACGTTTCTGACGGCCACCATGCTGGGACACGGGGTGGCTCCGACGGGGGATGGCATCAAGCTATAAAAGGAGATCCCCAGACCCTATGGAACGGAAAATTGGAATTTATAAAATGGTCTGCCTTTGGCTGCAGGACGAGAAATAAAAGTATTGGTTGTGCATTGTGACGGTGGCTCTAACGGGGACTCCCAGTCGGTGGCTGTGTTTCACATGGGGCTGGGGTTGGTTTGTTGGACCTGGAGAAGGCTCTTGCTATTACAGAAATGGTTCATGACCCCCAGGTCTCCAGCATAAAAGAGATCATGGTGTCTGTCTTGCTCTTTCCTTGGATCCATCCCATTGGGAAGGGAGTCAGCCGCCATCTTGGAGGAACACTCAAGGAGACCTGTGGAGACGCAGCCGAGATGGAGAAGGGGAAAATATATCAATAGTGTGGACCAAACGCCTGCAAATCCGTGTGAGGACCACACACACACACACACACACTAATAAAAATCTGGAGAACAAAAGCCGTTAATGGGAAAATGGTGCCTCTCAGCTCTGAAACCATACTTTAATTTTGGTTGTGGTGCATGCAATATGACAAGAATACTAATTGCATGCTGGCTTGTAGTGTCAATAATTTGGAAGTGATGTAAATGTCAGCTCAGAATCATGGGTAAGTAAATCCTGATACCTGCTTCCCGTAAAATATGATGCAGGCATTTAAAAGAATAAATGGGGAGAGTACAGTCCTCAAGTGGATCCCTGTGTAAAAATGCAAACGTGATGAAGTCTGACGTGTGGTAAACGGGCAGACCTCCGACCTTCCTCCTGTGAGATCAGCTCTTATTCTTTCTTATTTCTTCGTTTTTATTTTTATTTGTTCTTTTTAGTTATACATGACAGTAGAATCTATTCTGATATATTTATGCAAGCATGGACTCAGCCTTATTCTAATTAGAATCTCATTATTGTGGATATACACGATGGTGCAATTCACGGTAGTATATTCATATATGTATATAGGAAAATTACATTACATTAATTTCACTATCTTTTCTATTTCTATCTCCCCTCCTTTCCCATCATTCCCCTTTGTCTAATTCAGTGAACTTGTATTTTTCCCCCACCCCCATCCTTGTTGTGGATTAGCATCCATATATCAGACAAAACCATTGATTTTTGGCTTATTTCACTTAGTGTGATAGTCTCCAGATCATCCATTTACTGACAAATGTCACAAAGCCATTCTTCTTCATAGCTGAGTAATATTCCATTGTGAATGTAAACCACATTTTCTTTATCAAGTTCTTACAGCCATGGCATGATTTCTTCTTTACTTTGATGCTTGATTCTAGTTTGCTTGAAGGATTCAGAGCATGATTTCAGTGGTTGAAAGACACCAAAATATAGTAGGAAAAAATCGAAGTGCTCTTGGATAAACTCATAGAATAAATGCAGGTGTTTAAAGATGGAGTCCAGCTATATAAAACATGCCTGGAAGAGCGTATCCAGAGTTTTTATTTGTATGTATGTCACATAATGCTAAACTGAAAGGTAAGCAGAATATTCTGCCCTGATAAGCAAGCCAAGATCAGATCTTTTTTTAAAACTTCGTGGGGAAAGAGAAACAGATGCTGATCACACACACACACACACACACACACACACACACACACACACGGGTGGAATGCGGTATCTGATCACTATTCTATCAACGTCCAGAATTTTCAAGTATTGGGCTTTGGAACTCTGATCTACAAATTGCTTCCAGACCTCTCTGTTCAGGGGGCTTTGGCAATCAATCCAGGGCGCTAATCTTTCTTTTTTTTCCTAATTACTTTCTCTCGGGAAAGACGAAATGAATACCTGATGCGGCTTTTCCTGGTGGAAGTCTCTGGAATCGTAATCGAGGGGAGCTGGTTAATTAAGGATCTGCATCGCTGGTTAATGCAAAGGCGATAGGGGAAAAAATGGTATTTTATATTAAATCTCACACATGCAAACCCAGGCAGAAGGAACGGACAGATCACGGACGAAGTCTTCCCGTTTCCGAGTCCGACCGACATCTAGACCTTGAAATAGTCCTTGCAACCCAACTCTGAGGTGTGGAATAATGGATTTGGAATAATAATGTTCTGAGCTTCCCCAAAGCTACCAAACCGTGATAAATGTGTATTTCCTGCTATTTTTACCTAACGGGAGAAAAGCCTTCCTTCTCATTAGACAAAAGATAAAATAGAATAGAATAGAATAAAGTAAAATAAAAATAAATAAAGTCAACCACCACCAGTTGATGATATTGAATCTCTCAGAAAACCATTAGCCGCTCTGTTCAGACCCTGGGGAGATCGATCTGATCATGTCACGGGCAGGGACAGCTGTGGCACAGTGACCACCGTAGGTCACTATGTTGCACCAATGCAAGGTGCTTTTGAATTCCCGTTTAGCTACAGGTACAGCCAGTCCCAAGTACAGCCGACGCTCGGTTCTGACAGTCGGCACATTTACGAATGCAACTAACAGCAGATTGAAAATAGATATTTTTAAATTATATCGGTCCGGAACCTGTAGACATCCTTCCTTATGTGAATAACGCAGAACGATCCTTATCGGTGAAGCCTTGGCCCTGCATTAGGTCCTAGGTGACCTAGAGAGGAGCTTGGATGAGTTCACCTGCTCTGTGCAACCCTCGTGTTTTATGAGGACCTGAGTATTTGGGGTTGGTCAGCAGGTGGTGCCTGCAGCCGGTCTCCCGGGGTGGACGTGTGTCTCGCCTTCTGCAAACTCTTCAAGATGCACCTCTTTTTCTGCTCCCAGACAGCCCAGGCCTCCGCAGACTCTTGCCTCCCCTCAATCACCCTTGATTGTCCCCTGATGAGTGACACCAGGCATTGCACACAGGACAAGGGAGCCCTAAAAACACGTCAAGACAACAGACTCCAAGGACGCCGTTGGGACCAGGAGCTCCGAGGGGCAGGGCCTCTGCAGGTGCAGCTGGGCTTCAGGACACGTGTGATCTATCCGCAGCGACCTGAAGCCGTTTTACAGACATTAAATAGAAGAGCCCGGGTCTGGGGCCTAAGGGCACCCACGGGGCGACGGCTGCTCGGTGCTTTAATGCCTGAGTCTCTGCAGGAATTGTGCAAAGTGTGGGGCACTTCCTGTTGTGCACCCGCTGATGAGCTCCCAAGGTCTTGCACAGATGGTCCCAGCCACAGGGCACGGCGCCCGGAGCGCTCCTGTTTATTGGTGATGGCAAAGTGGCCCCTGGATTCCCAGAAAGCCCTGCCCACTCAGGAGGGACCAGCAGCCCCGGGAGTGGGCGGGCTGGTTATGGGTGGACAGGTCATCGCCCTGGGAGAGAAGGCAGACGGGGACCCGGGGGAGGGGAAGGAAAGTCACACACCCAGCTAAGGTCCCCGATTTTGCTGTGGCGCCCAAACTTAGCTACTGAGCCTCTGAGTGGGACTCTCCACCCGTTCTCGCCCTGCGTTCTGCACACGGAGAGCAGACGGCAGGATGAGGCCGATCCTGCCTCCTGCGTCACCTGACCACGGTTTGCAAACAGGCTGCAAGTGACTTGTGACTCGGTTCCAGTCGTTTTTGGCGGGGGGTACTGAGGGGAGTACCTCCCCAGCCCTGTTTACCATTTTTATTTTGATTCAGAGCCTCCCTAAGTTGCCCAGGCTGACCTGGAACTTGTGACCTCCTCCTTCAGCCTCTAGAACTTGTGACCTCCTCCCTCAGCCTCCAGAACTTGTGACCTCCTCCCTCAGCCTCCAGAATGAGAGACCTCCTCCCTCAGCCTCCTGACCACCACCCAGCCCCCTTAGGGAGGAGGCCCTGGCCAAGAGGAGGACGAGAGTGCATTGGAAGACCTGCTCCGGGGCTGGGGCCGAGCAGGACCGTGTGGCCCTGTGACGTTCCACGCTGTTGGCTGATGAGAAGGACGTGCACCTGCAGGTGAGAATCAGGCTGTGACCCCAGCTAGAGGGACATGCCCACCCCTGACCCCCAGCCTCAGGCTTCGGGCACCAGGAAGAGGAGGTCTCCCAGCAAATGCCAGGAACAGCAGGGTAAAGACGTCACAGAGGTGACTTGGAAAAACTCATAAAGGGTGACAGGGGACGAGGAGGAGTTTTGACAGCTCTGTGCAACCCTCTAAGTCTTGGATGATGTGAGCGCCGCAGCGATCACTAGTTCACAAGAGGAACTGCACCCTGCCATGGTCGTGCGAATCAGCTCCTCGAGACTTGTACTGATGCCATGCTAAGGTCCTGGGGTAGCTTCTGCAAGCCTCGTGCTGTGCATGTAGGGAGGACCAGGGCTTGGAGATGCTCCCCTCCAATATCACAATTTCTGTGTAAGATGATTTATCTTCTCATCATATGATTTCTACGTGACCATCAGCACCAACGCATGGTGCAGTCTCCTTCATCCAGATTAATCCACTTGAATGGACTCACTGGGTGGTGGCTGCAGCAGGTGGGGTGTGGCTGGAGGAGGGGGTCCCTGGGCTGTGCCTTTGGGGTCTCTGTCCTGTCCCTGGTGAGCAGAGCTCTCTCTGCTCCCTGGTGCCCTGTCCTGAGCTGCTCTCCTCCTCCAGGCCCTGCCGCCATTTTGTTCTGCTCCCCTTGGGCCACAGCCATGGAGTCGGCCACCAGGGACTGGACCTCAGACACCGTGAGCCCCAGATAAACTTTTCCATCTGCAGCGACTCTTCCAATTAAACGCACGTCTCAGTGTCCACTCTCTCCTGGGCCAGAGCTGATGGGATCCTCCGACAGACGACTGTGCTGGTCTCCAGTTGAAAATCCTCCGCGCAGCTCAGAAGTCCTTCCCGGAGGCCAGGAGGCTGTGGGTCCAGCCTCCCAAAGTGGACTGTCCTTCCTCCCCCCGGGTCTGGGCGACGGACCCCTCTTGACCTGTGCCCATAGCCGCTTGCCCGGCTCCCTCCGTAGGCAAATGTTTGTCCAGTTTAACGGGCAGCTTTTCTGGGGCTGCAGAGATTTTTCTTGCTGTTCTGGAACCTTCCAGGGCAGACAGTCCGGCCGGATCCTCCCCGGGGGACACTGGGTGCCTCCTGAGGACGTCCACAGGGAGGCCCTGCCTCCAATCCCCCTGAGCAAGGCTGGGCAGCAGGAACCAGGTGGTCAGGGAAGACACACCAAGGAGGAGGAGGAGGAGGAGGAGGAGGAGGAGGAGGAAGGAGATGGAGGAGGAGGAGGAGATGGAGGAGGAGGAGGAGGAGGAGGAGGAGGAGGGGGAGGAGGAGGAAGGAGATGGAGGAGGAGGAGGAGGAGGAGGAGATGGAGGAGGAGGAGGAGGAGGAGGAGGAGGAGGAGGAGGAAGGAGATGGAGGAGGAGGAGGAGATGGAGGAGGAGGAGGAGGAGGAGGAGGAGGAGGAGGAGGAGGAGGAGGAGATGGAGGAGGAGGAGGAGGAGGAGGAGGAGGAGGAGGAGGAGGAGATGGAGGAGGAGGAGATGGAGGAGGAGGAGGAGGAGGAGATGGAGGAGGAGGAGGAGGAGATGGAGGAGAAGGAGATGGAGGAGGAGGAGGAGGAGATGGAGGAGGAGGAGGAGGAGGAGGAGATGGAGGAGGAGGAGGAGGAGATGGAGGAGAAGGAGATGGAGGAGGAGGAGGAGGAGGAGGAGGAGGTAGGAGATGGAGGAGGAGGAGGAGGAGGAGATGGAGGAGGAGGAGGAGGAGATGGAGGAGAAGGAGATGGAGGAGGAGGAGGAGGAGATGGAGGAGGAGGAGGAGATGGAGGAGGAGATGGAGGAGGAGGAGGAGGAGGAGGAGATGGAGGAGGAGGAGGAGGAGATGGAGGAGGAGGAGGAGGAGGAAGTAGGAGATAGGAAGACTTGGCGTTTCCACCTGGATCGGGGCTTAAAATAACGTGCTCCAAAATAACTCCTCCTCGGCCGTCATGCAGCTTGGGAGTGTCCCCTGTCACACACGTGAGGAGGCTGCATCCCCTCTGTGAGCGTGGAACCGTGATCCAAGCAGGGTGTGCAGAGATGGGGACTTTGGGAAGTGATTTGCATTAGAAAGGTCCTAAGGCTGGGCCCTGTGACTGAATCCCAGGGTCTTTATTAGGAATGAGAGAGAAAGACCAGAGGACACGCATATGCTCCCTGTCTGTCACCGTCTGAGGCTGTGCACTACTTAGGGACTCGGCCAGCAAGAAAATCCTCATGAATGTGGGCCACTGACCCTACACTGGCTAAACCAGGACCATTAGCCACAGCAAACCTCTTTTCTTTATAACATTTCTTGCTTCAGATATTCTGTTATAGTAACAGAAAACCGACTGACACATGAGGCAAGATGTGACCTCACGTAATTTTGAGGCACGTGGATATGCATGAGTGTGTAAGCACGAGTGTGTAAGTATGTGATTCTACAAGTATGTAAGTGTGTGAGTGTGTAAGTGTGTGTGAGTAGGTAAGCATGTGAGCTTGGGGGAGCATGTAAGTGTGGTAGCGTGCACGAGGGTGTCTCCCCTCTGGGAAAGAGATCACCATTCCTGTTTCACCGTGTCTCCTCTAGACACAGGTGAGAAAGGACAGATAAAAGTCTATGAGTAAAACAAGAAAAACAAACCATCGGCTACATCGGTCATTAAATGAGAAACCTAAAAATGTCAAAGGTAGGGTATTTGGAGGTCGACGAGACGGGTGAGTTGCATCATCCATGTCAGACTTACTCTATCAGGGAGAGATGGGGCAGGGTCCGTGGATGGAGCTGGAGGATGTCGTGCTGATTAAAATAAGCCAATTCCAAAAACGCAAAGGCTGAATGTCCTCTCTGATAAGCAGATTCCCAATAAGGGGGGCAGGGGTTAGGGAAGAACAGAGGCACTTTGGATTTTTGTTTTGCTGAAGGCCGATCTCGGTTCTGTGCCACGTGGGGCGTCTCCGACATGGAATCCTGTATCCTCCACGTAGCCACCAGATAAGGTCGCAGAGTCGCAGTCTTTAATCACCGCATACCCGATCCCACCACTTTTTTCTGTCTCCATGAACCTGCTCACGCACAAATGGCAGGAATCCCCCCCCCCCCGACAAAGTGTCTATATGGGATTGTGCCTCCTTGGGAACGATTTTAGAGGGATTCCCACCCAATTCCCAACATCTTCTTGATATGCATCATGAGACGGTGCCTTCAGCAGCTCAGAAGACCCGGGTGCAGGTGGGAGCATCTGTGGGGAGACCCACCATCCAACCACCGCCCTGGCTTCTCTTTCTTTATCTGTGCTTGATGCCTCCGGGGCTCTGTTGTGCATGAAATCTCATCCCCGGGGCTCAGGAGGCTTTGTTCTGCAACATCTTTGAAGTCCCGGACACTCCAGGGAACCCCACAGAGCCCCCGACCCCAGCCACTTAGCCCACAACCCCGAGGAGGAGCCGCCTTTGGGATATTTTAAGCTGTTCCATGCAAACCTCAGCAGCTCACGGTGCACATGCAGAGTGACTCTGGGCAGAGCCGAAGAGGGTTTAGGAAGGCGACCTTGCGTTTCAGACGGGCTGCAGGGCTTTATTTTTAGTAAAATAAAACCCAAGTCGGTCCTCTCCCCACGCCACCCCCCAAAAAATGGATCCCAGCCTCAAGCCACTATGATTGGCATTTATTTGCTTTCAAAGTATTTATCTGCACAGATTCAGCTCTGTGTTGGGTTTAAAAAAAAAAAAAAACACTTTGAAAATACTGACAAAGCGTCCCCCCCGTGTCTCTTTCCGCGTATTTTATGCACAAAACGTAACGCAGTGTGACTCACCGTGGGCAGCGTTAGTGGGTCCTCGCGGGACCATCTTGGAGTGACTGTCAGAGATGGCTCCCCGGGAACACACCCAGAGCCCAGGCGGCATACGCAAGCCGCTCCGCCCGCGTTGGCTCGCGTGGTTTCTGTAACCTGGAAGGAGTGAAATTCCCTATCCGCGGTGTTAGGGAAAACCACCCTGTTCCTTGGACGGACCCAGATTTGGGTGGGGAGAGCTGGTTTTATTTGACCCACTTGAGAAGTGAGTGCAAAGAGCCACCCTTCCCATATCCCGATTTCTCGTCCTTTGGAAACGTCGATGATGATGATGATATTCAGGATAAAGGGGCGGGGGGTACAAGTACAAAATCTGATGAGATCATTAAGCAAAAGTCTGATAAAAGTTCATTTTCTCCCCGCCCCCTCTGCCACTTCTAGAGATCGCTAAAAAAAGAAAAAATCCCTTCCAAGACGATGTGCTTCTGGCTGGAAATGTTTTGCACAATGTACTTATGGTCCCCAGATTTGAACACTGAAGTGACATCATTGAAATGTGGCTCAAGAAAATCTCAGAAGATACATGGCATTTTTTTTTTGGGGGGGGGGGGGTACCTAAAATGGAACCCAGGGGTGCTCTGTCGCCGAGCCACGTACGAAGCCCTTTTTATTTTTTATTTTTGAAAATAGGGTCTTGCTAAGCTGCTGTAGGTCTTGCTAAGCGGCCTCCCATGGCCTTAAAACTAGGATCCTCCTGCCTGGGCCTCCTAAGTCACTGGGATTACAGGTGTGGCCCACCAAGCATCCTTGGTTGATCCAATCACGGTCACCTGTGTCCCATCCACCGTCACCCAACCTAGACCTAAAAATACACCCCTTGCCCGATTCTGGAAGCTTCTGTGCCTTACAGGCACAGGACTTCGGGGGTGAGAAAGGGACCCTCAGAGGAGGCAGACACTCATGAAGTCGTGAGAAATGGTGTCCTGCACCTTTAAATTCCTTCTTGGTTGAATGTGACATCTTTTTGGTCATGGCACAGGGGAAGCTGAGCTCCCTGGAGCTATTTAAGACCCTTGCTGTGCCCTTGTAAATAGAGCGGCTTTTTCTTAAATTCCATAAGATGCTGTGAAATCATGTGAAAGTCCACATTTTGGACACTTGGGGGAAAAAAAATGATATTTCCATGCAACTTTGCAATGAATATTCGATCCCTAGAAAACCGAGTACGAACTTCATTTAATTCTTAATCATTTTTACTTACAAGCTTAATTGAGTCTTGATGCTGCAATTAAATGACCTCGACTTCACGCCGTACGATGGTCACAATCCAGGAAACTCTGGTGACACACGGAGGTCACCCAGCATGCCGAGTTCACACTGGATCCTAATGCCCTTGGGGACACGCGCTGGGTTTGGGCCAGTGTCGAGTGACGTGCGTCCGTGATCATGGTCTGCACACAGGGCAGTCCGTGTCCACGGTTGTGACTCTGTCCTGCCCACCTGTCCCTCCACGTGCCCCTGGAGAGGGACGCATCATGTCACCATCTGGACATCTTTTGCCTTTTCCAAAAAATGTCATATTCTTGGAATGACAGAGGACAAGCCTTCTCAGATTGGATTAAAAACACGTTGCTCCGCCTGCAGCCAAACCGTGTGGCGCTCAGACATCTCACTCAGAAGACAGCGTTCGAAACATGATTTTTTTTTTTAAATCTAAAGGACAAAGTTGGCATCCAAAGAATTTTATATCCAACCAAGAAGTCTGTCATAAGTCAAAGCAAAAAAGAAGAAGAGCGGTTCTCAAATATTCAAGGATTTATTTTTTTTATAACCAAAGTCCCTTCTCGAACATAAAATCTGTCTGCGCTCACGGGAAGGTGGAGTTCAAGAATGGCGAGATCCAGGCGCCATATGTATTATGGGATTATGAAATGTGCAGCCCCCAAGTTACTACGACAGCCAAGAGCATGCATTTGTCACAGCAAAGAAGGTTTCAAATATGGTCACCAAATTGAAGTGGCAAACATTGTTGAAAAATCTGATCATCGTAATAAAACGGAACAAAAATACGATTTAGGTTTAAGATCCCATTCTGTTTGCAGAGACCCGGCAAGAAACAAGTTAATAACAGATGCATCGGCCTCGGTGACTATAGCGGCAGCTGAAAAGCGACCATGTCATTCAGGACATGGCACAAGTCGGGCGCCCAGGAAGTGACACGGGATCATATTTATTGGACACGCTGGTGACAGCCGGTGCTTAGCGTTTTGCATGCACATCGTCCACCACAGACGCTTGACGTTGTTCTTTCAAAACTGAGAAGGAGAAGCCCAGGCGTGTTTTCCAAAACTGCCTCGGATTTCATGAAAGGCTGTGAACAAGTCGACCCGCCGTGTCCAGGGCGGGCTCCCAGCCATTGGGAGTCCCTCCCCCCATGTCGGCTCTGAGCTCACGTCTGGTCTTCCCCACCCTGGGAGCCGGAGTCGGGCTCCTCGGCTGCTACCAAGCCCTGAATCTGCTGCGTAGACAGTCTGCAGCCCACTAACTCGTGGTTAAGTGGTCTCCGTAGGAACGTGGTGAATCAAGACTGGCCTCACAATAGGGCGCTACGTGCGAGGTGTGCATCCAGATAACACAGCCTTCAATTTTTGCATTTTGGGGTGTGCACACTCATTCAGTATGTTCAGTGCATTCCTGTTTCACACCCGATGCCCTGTAAGTGTTCCCTTGTGCATCTGAGATCTCACTTTTAACCGTGTCCCTGGCGCTCCCCACCTACTGACTGGTCCAGTGGGAGGTTGAACCCAGGGGCCCTCGACCCCTGAGCCCCGTCCCCAGCCCTATTTTGCATTTTATTTAGAGACAGGGTCTCCCTGAGTTGCTTAGGGCCTCACTTTGGCGGAGGCTGGCTTTGAACCCGTGATCCTCCTGCCGCAGCCTCCCGAGCACACGTTTCCTTTTCTAGATAAGACAACATATTCCCAAGCCCTAAGGTCCACGCAAGGCGGCCACCAAGCCCTTGAGGACATGATAAGTCTGTCACACGCTCAGAGCCCTCTGGTAATTCTTGGGGGCGCAGTTGCCTGGGTCAACTTCTCCTGCTCAGGGACCGACCACCCCAGGAGATGAATCCTCGAAGCAGCAGACGGCACCTAATACCTACTTGTACAACAAGAAAACGCACAACTCGGGGACCACAGTATGTCACCATCATCACAGCCCAGGAGAAGGTCGACCGTATCACCAGAATGTATGGGGCTTGTCCAGGTTTTCAGAGCATCGCGCCTTTTGTATGAAAATAAAGACAAAATCATCCCTTTTACCCACAGGGTAGTGGCCAGCGAAGCCCATCGATCAGAGATGGCTTGGAAGGAAGTGACTGGCTAAGTCCCCTCCTGGTCCCCGTGTCAGGGAGGGGCTTCAGCTACGAAGTTCTTTCCAGAAGCTTTTAATTATTTGGAAAGAAAATCAGACTGAACGCCGTCAAGGAAGGATTTTTCTCCAAAAGCGCCGACTCGTGAAATCGACCCAGGTGTCCTTCAGGAGGTGAATGGACAAACAGAGGGTGGTACATTTGGACAATGGAGTATTACTCACCACTGAAAAGAACTGAGCAACCTCCACACTGGTGGAAGATTCCTCAAATCACTAGGCATGAAGCCACCATATGACTCAGCTTGGTCTTTACCCTAAAGAACTGAAGTCATCTTACTACAGGGATATGAATCCCCACGTTTACGGCAAAACAATTCACAGTAGGTAAACTGTGGAGCCAGGGCAGGTGTCCATCGGTGCATGAAGGAATAAAGAAAATATGGTGTAAATGCACAATGGAATATTACTGAGTCATGAAGAAGGAAATCATGGTATTTGCAGGCAAATGGATGGAACTTAGGACCACTTATGTTAAGTGAAATCAGCCAAACTCAGAAGGTCAAAGGCCCTATGCTTCTGTCAAATGTGGAAACTAGGGAGGGAATGGAGTGAGGGAGGTAGACGGGGCAGGGATCTCATGGAAAACAGAGGGAGATGGTGTGAGTTCTGAGCATGCTCAACTGCGCCGTCTGCAGGTTCCTCTGTGGCAGAAGCTTAAAGGCAGAGTGAGAGACAGGGGAGTGTCCCCGGATGCTCAGAACCCTGCAAGGCAAAGGTGAGTTGAGACGGAGCCGGGGAATGGCTTTCTTAGCACGTCTAGTTTCATTTGGGAGGAAAGAAGTCCTTTCCAAAGGTACGTAGGAATATTACAGAAACCTTGATATATGCACCCAATATGCATTTGTGTCTGAGCGTCAATGCCTCACGGTCCGTCTCCGCCATTCATTCAAACTATTTCCACCCCGAAAACCTTTATGCCACACAGAATTCAGGGCATCTCGGTCGCTGACGCTGTTCATGGTTCTCCCCGTATCGCGGCAGTTTGCATTACCCCATTCATCGCCTCCGTTGGCATCGTCCAAAGCTCGAACCAGATCGCAGAAAAGGATTCTGTGTCTTACTCATAGAATTTCTTTAATTGCAAGTAACGAAAGTAAAAAATGAAATCTGCATCCTTTAAGGTCTGTGCACTAATAAAAAGCACAATTGAATTAGCAAACCTAGGCTATTCTCCATAGCATCTTCCTGCTCCACCCACCCCCCAGTTTTGCGTACGTTCCGATTCTTTTAGAAGAATTACCATAAAATCTAAAATTCAGCCATGGTATGTGGGGCCAAGGAGAAGGGAAGTATTCTCGTCTCCAATTAAAAATGTGTTCTGCTTTAATCATCATCTTTATTTCATGCGCCACAAAAAAGATACCCATCTATACATATCACCGTCCGAAAACTCAGTCACCATTGGAATCATCTTGAATCTTGCAAAGTGGCAAAACTAAAAAAATATATCATGTTATTTATCTTCACAATATTCCATATGCAATAGATACCTTTCATTTTTGTGAATGGGGGAAATGAATATGTGTATCAGTCAGCGGTTGCCACATAACAAAAGAGCCCACAAAGTTTATGGGTTAAAACAACGGCTACTTAGTATTCCCCGCATACCAGGCATCTGGGAGCATCGTGGTGAGTTTAGAGTGAGTGGGTTTGATCCTCAGGGGGACTGACCCAGCATTTGGGGCTGGGGGCGGGCTACCGAGCTACTAGGCTGCTGGGGTCTCACCAGGGGCTACCCTGGGCTCGTGCTTGTGACCTGGATTGCAGCATAAGCAAGAATACAGGAGGGGAAAGTGCTTTTTCATACGTCTGCTTAGGACACGTTGGCCAAAGCCAGTCACAAGTCCACGTCCCGGGGGAGAGTCTGAGCACTTGAGTCCCCACCATCTGAACATGGGCCCTGAATTCAGTGCACATTTTTTTCCCTGCCCTGACACACTTGATTTGCAACAAGGAGTCACACGCATTTCCTCCGGGGAATTAAAATGAATCCGTGGCTCTTCCAGAGAAAGAGCTGCTCTCCTCCTCCAGGCCCTGCCACCATTTTGTTCTGCCTGCCCTTGGGCCAGAGCCATGGAGTCGGCCACCAGGGACTGAACATCAAGTGTCAGATTCCAGAAATGGACCATCCATAGGTTTTGTATGACTCGTTGCAATACATGGTCATAATTGCGCTATTTGTCGGTCAGTATCGGTGAACTGTCTCTTACTGTGCCTGATTCATTACTTTCTGTTCCTGTTTCATATGTCAAACTCTATCATACCTACAAAAAATAAGTTATCTACCTAGACATACGTATATACATTTTATCGCTCATACATGAATCAGGAAAAACTGTAGGTTATATAGGTTTGGGGACTCTGCAGTTCCAGGAAAACACCAAGGATCCCCGTACCCATAAGAGGGAACTACTGTGTCATTTTTTTAGATTCTAAGTTCTTTGCAAGGAAGTGCCCCATCTCTTGAGTGATCTGGGTGAAAGCAATGGAGCTTAGAAATACACAGAATGTGCATTGGGTTCTATGAGCTCAGAGCCTAGGTGACAGAGTCTCCGACGTGGACCCCGTGACCACTTCTCTTCCCAACATCCCACTCGTTCTAACCTCGTGAATCCAAGTGGAAGCCTGTGCGGGGCTCTGGGTGGCCTCGATTCGCCTCTCTGATGACATCTCTCTGGCCCCCTATGTGACCGCCCCACATCCAAAGATTCCAGATTGGGATTAAGGTAGATTAAGCTGCAAATTACAACAGTTGGGAGACACTGGGTCTGTAGAGAACTTGTGCAAAACGTGTTCCTCCTCCCAATTCTCTAGATGATACAATGTAACAACTTTTTGCAGAACATTTACATTGTCTTTCATGTTATAAAGGATGCAGAGTCTGGGAGAATGTGCATTGGTTCTATGCAAATGTATACCCCCAAAATGCAGGACATTTAGAATCCTAAAAGAACAAGTTATTTCAAGAACCCAGAATCATCAACAACGTGACTTTGATTTTTCATGAGTGTCTATGTTTCCACCAACTCTTTCATTACGGGCTCTGGTCCTCAAACTGAGCCCTGAGTCTCCGGACAGGAAAATGGAACCTATACTTGGTTGAAGAACCTAATATGCATTTGGCCAAGAACAACGGCTACGGCTACAATCATTCCAAAAGACAGGATTGATAACACGAAAGGCTGAAACAGGTGTTGCAGACCGTGTCCGGAGGCCAAGAATCAGTGTGTTTAAGCGGAAAAGTGGAAATTCTGGCCGACACCCATTTGTCACGGAACCTACAGAAATCCACGGGAGCCGAGTATTTAATTAATCTAAATGACAATAATCTGAGGTTGACTTCACAACCCAATGCACACATGATATAATATATGGAAAAATGAAATATAGTGGAGTATGATGATGCACCTGACAGCCTTGGTAGAGTCTCTTACGGGAAAAAGCTATCAAACACTTTGAAAAAGCCATCTGCAATCCAGCCGTCACCTTCCTGTGTGCTTTGCAAAGGGACATTTTGCAGATATATATGTGTGCACACATGCACCCTCATGCACGTACATGCACCTGTGCATGTGCATGAAATCGTGTGTATATTCATACCCGAGGGTCTACGTGTGTGCGTCTTGGGGAATGTATAGAATTCTTCTTCTCTGGAAAATCACCAGTCTTGAAGGAAACAGAAAAAAAAAAAATTTTTATTTTTTTTCCAATCGCATCCCCATGAAAAGAGCATCATTTTCTTTTTGCTGGATCTCGAGCATCTCTGAAGAGGAGGAGGATTTGCAAAAAATCAGGCAAAGGGCAGCGGCGCTCGGAAAACCCAATCAGGTCTCGAGAAATGACACGAAGCCAGATGTTGAGATGTCTCGGAGGATCTCCAGAGAAGGCAGGGCAATCAGACGCCGCCGGCCTCCGATTCTTGGGCTCAGCGTCTCATTACCAGAGGCGGAAGACACGTCGGCGTTGATGCGCGTGTTGCAGGTGGCAGTTTGTCACCGTTGAAAAATGTAGCCGACTAGGACAGAGATGTGCCACGATTTTCCTTGGGGGGTGGAGGAAGGGAGAAGATGCTGTGCATCCATCATCAATCTCAGCAGTTGCATGAATTATTTTTTTCTTTTTTGGTACTGAGCATTGAACTCAGGGGCGCTCGAGCCCTGAGCCCCCTCCCCAGCCCTATTTTGCATTTTATTGAGAGACAGGGTCTCCCTGAATTGCTTAGGGCCTCCCTTTGGCGGAGGCTGGCCATCCTCCTGCCTCAGCCTCCCGAGCTGCTGGGATGACAGGCGTGTGTCCAGCTGCCCAGTTGCATTGGTTTGAAATGGAAATTCCTGGTCAGCTATGATTACGCAGCACCTTAGCACATGGTAACAGGTGGCGCCCACTGATCGGGTTTACAATATACTTTGCAAGATGTGACCACAGAGGGGGCCACTGTGACAGAGTCCCACTGGTGCTGAGTAGGTTCCACCGTCGGGAACAGCAAACTCAAACGTGCAGGTAGGGACGTGGAGGGGAACCGCCTGCCCCTGCTCACAACCCCGGGTTCACCTTGGTCGATTCTGAGCACAGCGTCCCCAGGGACTGTCCCCAATGTCTGGGACTTCAGGTGTCCTCCCCTCCACGTGCTGAGTCTCCAGGGTGAGGTGGGTCTGAGGGATTCTCAGGGCAGACCAGGCAAAACGTGGCCCCGGGAAATGCAAATTAAGTCCACCCTGGGATTCCACGTCCCTCCAGTCCGAGGGCAGTTGTGAAGAATGCAAGCCACAAGATGTGTTGGCCGGGACGTGGGGACAAGGCGCAGTCCTACGTTGCTGGTGGGACTGCAAATGGGTGCAACCACATTGCAAAGCAGGATGGAGATTCTTCAGAAAACTGGGAATGGAACCACCATGTGACCCAGCTATCCCACTCCTCGGTCTATACCCAAAGGACTTAAAATCAGCCCATATGACAGGGACACAGCCACATCCATGGTCATAGCAGCTCAATTCACAAGAGCTAAACGGTGGGACCCACCTAGGTGCCCTTCAACAGATGAATGGATAAAGAAAATGTGGTATGCCTACACAATGGAATATTACTCAGCCATGAAGAAGAATGAAACAATGGCATTGGCTGCTAAATGGGTGGAGCTGGAGACTCTCGTGCTAAGCAAAATAAGCCGATCCCAAAGAACCAAATTCGAAAGTTCTCTCTGATGTGTGGATGCTACCAACAACGGGGGACAGAGGAGGATAGAGACAGCTTGGATTAGTCAAAGAGGACTGATGATTCTGAGGTTGCAGTAACTGAAGGCAAATTGAGTCATGCTTTGTAATGCCGCGTCCGTGGGCTGTTAGTGCGTCCACACTGTCAGAGTGACCGAGGTCTGAGTGGTTCCATAGAAAAAGAGACAAGAAAGCCCCTCTGTGGACACCCCACCAGCTGGACCCTGGGGTGGCTGGACATTGGATCAAACGTTGTCCCAGGACGTCTGACTGTGTTTCTGCATGAGACTGGCGCTTGGTCAGTTTGACTGAGGGAAGCAGACCGTGTCCCCCCGATGAGCTGGTCTCTGATGAGGAGCCATGATTGTAGAAACTCCCTCCGAGTGCAGAGAGGAGTGCAAATATGGAAACATACGCGCACCTGAACATGCTTTAAGCCCAGGGGGACTTCAGCGCGAGGCCCCCGGGCATTGCTTGACCCTCTGTCTCGTTCTCTGTCTCCAACGCTTACCCCCGTCTGGGCTTGATCCGAGATGCTGCCCCGACAGCAGGCGGGAAATGCTTTGCGGGTCTTTGTTGCATCTGAAACTCACGACCAGGGACCCTCCACCTGCCGACCACGGGAAACCTCCGTAAGAACACGGATGCTCAATGGCACTTCTAGCTGGTGACCTGTCCTTTCCAAGAATTCAGAGAACTGTCCCCAGTGACTGACAGCGCGGGAAGGACTCGCGGGATCCCCTGGATTTGCAGCCCGTGGGTTCAGGGTGCGGGCAGCCTGGGGGCTCAGCACGGGCGGCCGGCCTCGGAGACCGTCCGTCCTTGTGGGCTGCAGTGTAGGAAGAGGAGCCCTGTCTTGGATCTGTCCCCAGGAGACACAGGGATTGAAGTCCCCAAGGCTGTGCATGAGCCTGGAGATGACCAACTCCCAATGCACCCCCTGCCCCCGACTTTGGAAGTCGGGGCGCAGGGCACTGGGCTGAGGAGTGTCCCCGGGCTCTGGGATGCCCTGGTCCGAGTCACCGACGAGCGTCTGGGTCTCATCTGCCACCTCCCGTCCTCATTTATCAGGTGGGACGGAGAGTTTGGGAGACGGCTGGACCTGGTGAGGGGCCGCCCCGGCTCCTGGCACAGCCTGACGTCTGGGGGTGTCTGTGAGGGTGTGTGCAGAGGAGATCAGGTTGTGCGTCCTGCGTGGAGCAAGGGGAAGAGCTGCCCTCGGCGTGGAAGGGCAAGGCAACCACGGGGGCTGGACAGAAGGGGAGATGCGCGTCCTGTGGCCTCCGCTGGGACACTCTTCCTGTCTGTCCTAGGGCACTGGACCTGCAAGTTCTCTGGCCAGGATGCCAGAGATAGATGGATCTATGTATGTATGTATGTATGTAGGAGTGTGTGTATCTATGCATCTATCTATGTATGCATCTATCTATCCATGCATCTATCTATCTATGCATCTCTCTATCTATGCATCTCTCTATCTATGCATCTCTCTATCTATGCATCTCTCTATCTATGCATCTATCTATCTATGCATCTATCTATCTATGCATCTATGCATCTATGCATCTATCTATCTATGCATCTATCTATCTATGCATCTCTCTATCTATGCATCTCTCTATCTATGCATCTCTCTATCTATGCATCTATCTATCTATGCATCTATCTATCTATGCATCTATGCATCTATGCATCTATCTATCTATGCATCTATCTATCTATGCATCTATAAATCTATCTATCTATGCATCTCTCGATCTATGCATCTATCTATCTATGCATCTCTCTATCTATGCATCTATCTATCTATGCATCTCTCTATCTATGCATCTATCTATCTATGCATCTATCTATCTATGCATCTATAAATCTATCTATCTATGCATCTCTCGATCTATGCATCTATCTATCTATGCATCTCTCTATCTATGCATCTATCTATCTATGCATCTATCTATCTATCTATCTATCTATCTATGCATCTATCTATCTATGCATCTATGCATCTATCTATCTATGCATCTATCTATCTATGCATCTCTCTATCTATGCATCTATCTATCTATGCATCTATCTATCTATGCATCTATGCATCTATGCATCTATCTATCTATGCATCTATCTATCTATGCATCTATAAATCTATCTATCTATGCATCTCTCGATCTATGCATCTATCTATCTATGCATCTCTCGATCTATGCATCTATCTATCTATGCATCTCTCTATCTATGCATCTATCTATCTATGCATCTATCTATCTATGCATCTCTCGATCTATGCATCTATCTATCTATGCATCTCTCGATCTATGCATCTATCTATCTATGCATCTATCTATCTATCTATCTATGCATCTATCTATCTATGCATCTATGCATCTATCTATCTATGCATCTATCTATCTATGCATCTATCTATCTATGCAACTATCTATCTATCTATGCAACTATCTATCTATCTATCTATCTATGCATCTATCTATCCATGCATCTATCTATGCATCTATCTATCTATCTATCATCTATCTATCTATGCATCTATCTATCTATCTATCTATCTATTTATCTATGCATCTATCTATCTATCTATCTATGCAACTATCTATCTATCTATCTATCTATCTATGCATCTATCTATCTATCTATCTATCTATCTATCTATCTATGCAACTATCTATCTATGCATCTATCTATCCATGCATCTATCTATCTATCTATCTATCTATGCATCTATCTATCTATGCATCTATCTATCTATCTATCTATGCATCTATCTATCTATGCATCTATCTATCTATGCATCTATCTATCTATTTATGCATCTATGCATCTATCTATGCATCTATCTATCTATGCATCTATCTATCTATTTATGCATCTATGCATCTATCTATGCATCTATCTATCTATGCATCTATCTATCTATCTATCTATCTATCTATCTATCTATGCATCTCTCTAATCTTCTTCTTCTGTCTCTTTGGAGAACCCTGACTAACCTACCATGTCTCCTAACATACCCACAGGCTCAGGAGATCAAGAAAAAACATTTTAAAGAAGGTTCTTATTTTGCCTTCCTCAGGCTACCAACCCTTAGTGGCTAGTTCCATCACTTTTTGGAACCGTGCCTTCTGAGACGGATTCCTGCCTGAAAACTGGACGCACTTTCTTCCAAAGCATGACTGCCCTGGAATCTATTGGTGATCATCGCTTAATACTTATTTTCCTCCTTCTCGTACTTTCACGGCGACGGTCCTAAACTACAGGGATCTTTCTGTGTCTAAACAGCAGCCTTTATAGAAGCAGCGGGCTTTCTGCCTGAGTCCGTCACTGGTTTGCACTCTCCCATCTTGAACCTTCCCGTTAAAAATACTTTGTGGCACGTCTCTCCAAATTCTCTCTCGTTCACAGATCCGCACAAGCCGCCGCGGAGCCCAGGGTGATTTTTTTTTCCTCCCGTAAGACATATGGAAAGTGAAGCCCAGAAATAGGAGAACGCTTTTAGTCGCTTGGTCATTGTGTCCGTCCGGGGAGCAGCAGTACATCCTCAACACTAGATGTTCTTACCATTAGCAGCCTCTTCTCCAGGGAGTCCGCCTCCATAACAGAACATTCCCTTTTTAAATCACGCGGACAAGCCACTGAATTTTAAATACGAGTGTCCGCTGCTTTTCCCGGCAAAAGAATTAATTGCCATGTGCTCATCCCCCTAAGATAGCCCTGTCCTGGTGGGCATGTCGAACACAGAGCAAACTCTCAGAAACTTCTCTGATAAAAAAGGTCTCTGTTTCTGAATTATTA
Source organism: Marmota flaviventris (assembly GCF_047511675.1). Classification (NCBI taxonomy): domain Eukaryota; kingdom Metazoa; phylum Chordata; class Mammalia; order Rodentia; family Sciuridae; genus Marmota; species Marmota flaviventris. The sequence continues at coordinate 3,129,758 of NC_092518.1, forward strand.
AACGAAAAATGTCCACTTTTTTTTTTTCTTGTGATGCCATGTCACAGAATGGGAGATAATATGTGGTTGCCAGGTTTTTGGTTTTTTTTTTTTTTTAATCTAATAAAGAGAAAATAAAGTTCCTACCCAATTGTAAAGGCTTTTGTAAAAAATTCAATGTTATAATGAGTATATCCTGGCCACAGAGAAAAGCAGTTGGAAATGTTGGAGAATTAATTGAACCCACAGATACGGGTTTGGGACCAGGAGGACCTGCCAGGTCTCAAGACAGGAGCACTGTTTGGGCTGATTCATGCACAAGGAAAACTATACACTCCCGAACACGCTAAGTACATAATGTCACGCAGAGGACCTGTCGTAAGCATTTTCTCAGTGTCTCTTAGTTCAATCAAGGTGACGATCCTAATCAACCACCGATGACCAGAAATACCTTTCAGATGTGTTGACATTTAAGCCAAGATCTCAGACCTGAGTGGTCTGACACAGGGTCCTTCACCCCAGTGTTCTTGGCTGAGACTGCACTGGACAGGTGCCCAGGTTCAAGACCAGCAAACAGAGACATGCACGGGCTGCCTCTCGCGTAATTTTTTTTGCTGCTCTACAGATATCGAAGGATTTCTCGTGATGATCTTTCCAACAGGCCACGTAAACTGCAGAGAGGGGGGAAAGAGTCTGATCAGCAGAAGCCACTTATTTTTAAACGCGCTTGGCGGCTCTCCGGCACCTCTCTGCGAAATCTTTCGTCCACACAAGAGAGTGTTTTCTTTTTTCTTCTTGGCAGTTTCCCAACTCCTGATTTCGCTGTCTTTGTTTGTCTTTAAGTGAAGGACTGAAAGCCTCGTCCCGGAAAAAAAAAAAAAAAAAAAATACGACAAAATGCTTCCAACTCTGGAGGCTGTTGATTTCCCGGGAAAAAATGTGAATTCCTAAAGCAGAGAGGAGGATGGATCACTCAGGACGCTCCGTAGCAGAGACAGTCGGTGGTGCCCTGTGCAGGGTTCTCTAAGGGCGCCGTGACCAGTTACCCGGGGCCTGTCACCTGGAGGCCGAGCCCAGGTCGGGGTGGCGGTGACCCTGCCTGCTATTGAGCTTCCTCACAGCATGGCGGAACTTCCTCCGGCCTCCTGAAAGTCTCACGCTGTGCACCGAAGACTCCGTGAATGACTTTTAGGACTTGTCTAAAAACAAGAGTGAGGGCCACCCCATTGGACACCGTCGGCACCCGGGGGAAACGTGAGACGGTCCAGCCTCCCTGGGACACCGGGTGGAAGTTCTTCCCAAAGAGCAAAGATGAGAATCGCCCTCGGACGGAGCGATTCTGCTTCTGGGTACACTTCCCCGGAAATTGAATGCAAGAGACCGGATATTCGCAACCCTACGTTCAAGAGACCGGATATTCGCAACCCTACGTTCTTAGCAGCATGATTCCTAATGCTCCGAAGGTAGAAGCCGCCCGGGCGTCCGCCATCACCAGGCAGGAAGCAGAGAGAGAGGGAGGAGAGGGCAGCCATAGAAAGATTGAGAGAAAGAAGAACAGGCCAATCCCCTGCAAGGCCACGCCCCCAATGACCTAATCTCCTCCTGCTAGGCTCCACCTCTTAAAGGGCCAGCTTCCTCCTAATAGGGCCAGCCAGGAGATGAAGCCTTTGGCACCTGTCACTCAGAGAAACAGTGACTGCCCCTAGTTTTGTATGAATCATTGCAAGTTTCTTCCCCCTTGCTGACGTTTGCAGATAGACATGACAAATGACGTCCAAAATGCTGCCTTTTCCCTTAAATGTCGTAAACACCTTTCCCCGTGGATGATTCATCCCCAAATCCTGATTGATCACGGGAACATGTCACAATCCATTTTTGTGCATCCACTCTGGTGGGGGGCATAAATCGTGGCCCGTCCTTCATTTTTAAGAGTGATAATCTGGCAAATATCCAGTGGTGGATGTATACATATATATATATATTTTTTTTTTTTTTTTTTTTGACAAACAACAAATAATTTGTGGAGACGGAATGCGATCATCGTATTTACGCGACGCTTTGCTCATTCCTGACTTGCTACCCACCCTCAGGATTGTAGGTTCAAGTGAGAGCTCACGCCTCTGTCTGATCAACCGGGGAACACTGAACATGCATCATATTTTCGGTGCACAAAACGGTACCAACTTATGGGGGGAAGAAAGCTATCTAGAAAATTCTAGGAATTTCCATGAAGGATGCATTTTATTCCCAATATTTTGTGATTTCAATAGCCCTTTCTTGGGGGGTGCAGGGTAAGCCCTTCCACGCCTATTTTCCCCATAATCTAGGCCAAAAAAAAGTAATCTTTTTTACAAGTGCATCAATAGATCCGTGAGACGATGCTCTTCAACATCTCTTGCATAAAAGAATAATCTTTCTAATTTTCAAAAGAGCATTCTGCATCCCACCCACTTTAATCCTGCATCTAAAAACCGCCTTGAAAACACTTTCCCTTAAAAAAACATTTTTTATTTTTTAAATTTGTGCATTCTGCCGTGCCCTTGCAGAATCAAGTCCCAGGTCACGGTGGGTAAGTTGAAGTTGCAAATCTGAGGTTTCCTTATGTTCAGGGGAAAAAATTAAGGCTCACCCCCCTTGCATTTGAGCGTCTAAAAATATCCCTTGGTGTATGCATTGATTTTCTCCTTGGTTTCCAGCTTGCACCTAATGGGAGGGGTTTTAAGATATTTCTCCCCATTATTTTCCCCAGAGACCGAGGTCCAAGTGTGTGCGGAGAGCAGAGCGGCAGCTGCCCGGGTCGCAGGAGTCTTGCAAGAGCAATTGGCTGAAGGAGGTTAAAGGGGAGGGACGGGTCTCCTGCAGGGCCTCGGCTTCCACCTGTGTGACCCGTGTGCAGAAGGACGCACCCCCAGCCCCTGACGGTGACCGAGCAGCTTCACCCAGAGAAGTGGCTCTGTTTGCCTGGTGTGCAGTCCGCCAGGAGCTGTGCCGTGCACGGTGACTCTGCCCGGTGTCTCTGGAACCTCGGGAGCACCCCGGGCCTTTTATTTTTAGTGCACTACAGAAATGGACCAGGGTGCATGACCCAGTGTATTCAGATGGCCTTCCCTGGCCCCGTAGGCTCCTGTAAACAGGACCCTGCATCCATGCGGGGCCTGCTCGGAAAAGCTTCCAGGGGACGACACTCGTTCACGGTCCCCTGCAACCGTCCCTTCCCTACCTTGGTGACAATCTCTCTTTAATCTGGAAGAAGGCAGAGATCCAAGCCGGGTGCTGTGGCGCATGCCTGTCATCCCAGCGGCTCGGGAGGCTGAGGCAGGAGGATCGAAGCCAGCCTCAGCCATTTAGCCTCAGGGAGACCCTCCTTGATCTTTGAATGGGTTTTTGAACCTGTGGATGCCCGTCCTCTCTCCCCACCTGGACACCCCATGAAGGGCCCTTCAGTGTTTCTGGTCTGACCGTTGAGAAAAAGAGAAAAGGAGGCCGCGAAGGGAGTGAAGAAGGGAAGAAGTGACGGCCATCAGGAAGCCCAGACACGGCCACCCCCTCTGTGTCCAGGGCCCTGGCTCCAGAAGGTCCCCCAACCACGGTCCACAGATGCCCGAGTCCCGGGAGTGAAGTGCATGTTCCTTGCATCTCACCTGCCGTGGCCTCCTGGGGACTTTAAACCGTCTCTAGGGTGACCGTCACCACGGAGGCTGGTCCACGCTGCCCACCGAGCTGCTTCTGGGTCGCTCAGGGCACAAGGTCTGCAGATGGAGGGACTGCCCTCCGTCCAGCCCTGGCTTTGGCCCCCATGGTGCCCTGGCCTGCTCCTGTCCGAGCGCCAGTCTTGCCTGGAGGGAGCTTCAGGACCCTGGAGAGCAGCCTCCCATCCTTTTGCGAACCTGCCTCAAAGCACAGCGGCACCAGGTCTGTATTAGCTCATTTAAACCAACGTCCTTTTCTGTAAAGCATTTAAAGTGGCTCAGCCAAGGTCACCACGCCCGGGGCTGTCACCACCTGATATAGGTGGCACCACACCTGTCCATGCTACAGACCGGGGGCCACCCCAAACCTTTCAGACCAGCTTTGGCTTTCTTCCCGGTCATCTCTCACCATTCCCAGAGTTCATTCCAACAGGCAGTGGGCATTAGAAGGAACATGTCACCATCAAAGGAAATCGATAAATATCAACAGGCTCTCATTATCTACCTTAAGGAGTCCACCAAATCAGACAGAAGACTTTGTCTTCATTTTAGGCAATGTGGATGTGATGCCCGGGACCACAACAGCCATCCTGTGACCATGAGGTCACTTCGACCTTTGTCATTGCCACAGAATAGACTTAATGACCTTCCCCTTAAAGAGCCCTGGGGACTGCCCTTAGGCTCTGCAATGTCAGCCAACAAGTGCCCCCAGGATGAGGGGATTTCAACTCCCAAAACCAAAAATGGGAAATCCTGTGATCCCGTGGTTTCCCATAGTCACAGATCTCAGGTGACCTCGGCGTTGGTGAGCCAGCCTCACAGACATGGCACGCAGTCCCCTCCGGTTCAGGGGACGGTCACTCCGTCCCCATTGGTGCCCAGCGCAGCCCAGGGATCCAGATCACTTTATATCTCGAGCTTTTCTTGGAGATGCCAACACTCCCGTGATGGATGTCCTCAGGACCTTTAAAAAAACCTCCTTCCTGCCCAGACTTTTACCACCAAAGCCCGTGCAGCTGCTGTAACAAAACACCCCAGATCGGATGGCTTACGAGCAAAACAGGTGCCGCTCACGCTTTGCGGCTGCAGCCCCAGGTCCAGGCGGGGCCGACTGGGGTCAGCTGAGGCGGCTTCCTGCTCCCAGAGGCGCCTGCTCCTAGGTCCCCCATGGTGGAAGGGCAGGGGGCTCTCGGGTCTCTTATAAGGACCCTCGTCCCCTTCATGGGCTGCACCTGATGAGCTCAGCCCCACCTCCAACACCAGCTCCTGGGGTGAGGGTTTCCATCTGGAGGCTTGAGGGGGGTGAAGTATTCCACCCAGTGCACAATAAAACCAGAAAATCTTCACACCAGGAGACCTTCATTATTCAGGATCAGAAAATCTAAAATGAAGCTCGTAATGAATTTGGTTGTGTTGGCCCTGATTGGTTTGTCTCTCTGCCTTCCTTAGTTCTGCTACAGAGAATCAGAAGATGACAATTTTCAGTGGGCCACAGTGGTGCACCCCCTGTAATCCCAGGGAGTTGGGAGGATGAGATAGGAGGACCAAATTTGAGGCCAGCCTCAGCGACTCAGCAAAACCCTGTCTCAAAATAAATCAGAGAGGGCCCCCCCAGGGTGTGGTTCAGTGGTAGCGTGCCCCCTGGCTCCATTCCCAGGACCTCAGTAAAAAAGAAGGGGCAAAAAGGCGACTTTCAAATGCAAATCAAATTCTGGAAGACAAAGAGCCTGGGATCCCAGTGGTCCTTTCAAGGCCACACCCTCACTGACGTAACTTCCTCCGATGAGGCTCCACCTTTTAAAGGGCCCACTGCCTCCTGACAGCGTCATCCTGGAGACCAAGCCTCCCACACCGGGTCTTTAGAGAGCTGCCCAGGCAGATTCTTCAAATAGGTTCTGTGCTTGAGGGTCCCTGTCCGCCTTCTGGAAACATTCCTGAGGGCACCTCGGGTTGAAAGCCTAAATATGCAACCAGATAAACACCGTGCACAGCCCCAGGCAGCCAAGGGCGAGGCCCCCCCCCCCCCCAACGCAGACCTGCATTGAAGATCCCCAAATGCCATCTTTTCTGGGAAGCCACTGCCCTCCGTTCACTTTTCTTAGGTTTCTTTATTGTGATTCCACGAAAATGGAAGGTGACAGAAGGCAGGTCGCATTTCACGCAGTTTAATTAATGTCATCCTGCTCGCTCCTCTGCAAACAGCCTCTGAAAAGGCCCAGGAGCTACCTAGGTCCTCCTCCCGCGCTGGCTGACGGTGCTTTCTGCTCTTGGTACCAGGGAATGAGCCCAGGGGCGTCTACACACCCAGCCACGGCCCAGCCCTCTATTGTATTTTATGTACAGACAGAGTCTCAGTTGCTTAGGGCCTCGCCAAGTTGTTCAGGCTGCACTTGAATTCCTGATCCTCCTGCCTCAGCCTCCCAAATCACGGGGATAACAGGGTGGCACCCCCCCAGCTACATTTAGGTATTTATCTCCACTGTTCAAGGCCACACCTCCTGTGCCTGAGGACCCTCCCTCCTGACCTCCATGATCTGCAAGGCCACACCTCCTGTGCCTGAGGCTCCTCCTCTGTCAGCAAGGCCACACCTCCCAGTGCCCTTATCTGGGGTTTAGCATTTCAGCCCCCGGGTCTGTAGTGGACTGTGAGGATCAGGTGAAGCGCCTGGCACTTAGCAGTGCTTTCTCCCTGAAGCTGTGGAATTCCGACATCTCAGGAAGGAAGGAGCCCGAGCAAGGCCTGCTCATCTGCAGCCCGTCAAGCTGAGCGCAGGAGGAGCAGCTGCCGAGGAGCCGGGACAGTCCTGAGCTGTGGAGCATTCGTCAGGATCCCTGCGCCCCGGGGAGGTCAGAGAGCCATCACCGCCTGGGGGCGCCCACCTGTAATCCCAGTGCCGCAGGAGGCTGAGGCAGGAGGATCACAAGTTGGAGGCCAGCCTCAAGAACTTATTGAGGCCGTAAGCAACTCGGAGAGACCCTGTCTCTAAATAAAATATTAAAAAGGGGTGGGGATGGGGCTCAGTGGTTAAGTACCTCTGGGTTCAATCCCTGGGAGTGAGAAGGAGCCAAGGACAAAGCCTTACAGTCATGGGCTGACATCTTGAGGGCTTGCAGCTGATGGGGGGAGAAGGAGGAGGACCGGCACCTTTGGCTGGTGCTATATTTAAAAGCAAAGCTGCCTCACACAACGGGAATCATTAGGCGGGTTTGTTATACGCCATAGGACAGCAGAGATATTTTCAATAAAATAATTGCCCTTGCTATTTCTGCTTCTGTTCCTAATTGCTTCCAAGCCAGTCGCTGTAAATCAGAATATTTAAGGGAGGTGGCTCGCCCGGGGGGAATCTTGAGACCTGAAGAAGCCCCGCTGCAGCAGGACTCACGTCTGCACGGACCCGGGGACAGGACCCAGGCTGCACCCAGGACAAGGGACCTGGAAGAGAGAGACCCCCCAGGATAAGAAGACCCTCCCGTGGATCAGGACAGTAGTGAGCCACGTTCAGGAGAGGACTCCTCTGTCTGTTGCGTTTCCTTCTTTCTCTCTTTGCAACCCTGCTGGGTCCAAGAGGCACAAGGGTGAGCAAGAAACCTCGATGCAAAAGTCACATTTGACTTGCAAATCCGTCAGCACCATGATCCGTGATGTCCCAGAAGACCTAAGTCATAACGAAAGAAAAGCAGCAGAGAATGAACGGACAAGAACTCTGGTGGGCCAGTGAAGACGGATGCTAAAAGTCACCTTTCTACAAACCCGTTCTCGATTCTTGGCTTCTTGTGATGGACCTGAACGGTGGCTTTTCATGTCTAAGCGGCCACCCCTCGTTTGAAGAGACCTGGGGAAATCTTTCCCCTTGTGGAAGTGGACGGAACACGCTTCCTTTTCCTCCAGAGCAAGAAGACTTTCATCTGCAGCTACGGTCTTGCAAAAGTCTGTAAGGCGCCAGGCACGGTACTGCGCACCTGTCCTCCCAGGGGCTCGGGAGGCTGAGGCAGGAGGATGGCGCTCGGTGGTTTCTCTGCGAGTCATGAACTCTGGCCTGAGGACAGCCTCCCGCCTTCTTCCTCATCTAATAGGGAACAAGGGGTCCCCTCACCCAGGGGTCTTTCCCCAACGCCCCGACGCCATCGAGTGGAGACCCCCCCCCGAGTGCCAGGGTCCCCTGTCCCCTGCGAAGGCCACCCGAGTTCCCCGTGGGACTGAATAAATGAGCCACCCAGGCCCAAAGCAGATATTGGCCCTGAAAATCAGTGTGATCCGTGGTTTGCAGAGTCGAGAAACATCCTGCTGACCCCTCTCATAAGGGGATTGTCACTCCTCATTTTATCAATGGGGAACCAAGCACAGAGACCAACCGCGGAGCCCGGTGCTGTGCGACCCTGGGCCTCTGGGTGGTCCTCGGGGGAAGTCCAGCGCTTGGACCCAGGGCTCTGCCCGCTGAGGAGTGGACGCCGCATCGGAAACAGGAGCTAACAGGGCCCCTGGGTCCGCAGAGTGGGGTGAGCGTCTTGATCTGGCAGCGTCCGCCCCCGAGAGATTTGTTTTTAAGTCAGATAAAAGGCCCTGCACGATGTCGTTGGGTCGTCTGGTTCCAAAAAGAATTCATTTGTTGGGAAAAGGAGACCCAAGCACTTAGGCTACCGGCGGTTTCTCCCGCGGTGGATTCAGGCATCGATGGCTCGTGGGGGCTGGAATGTTCTATGAGATTTTGCTTTTGCCATCAAATCTGTGCCCCTCCCCCAGTGCCACAGGACCCTTCGGAACCTCAAATGACCCCCCAAAAGCCACGTGGTAAAGGCTTGGTCCCCAGCTGGGTACTATGGGGACTTGGGGTACTATGGGGACTTTTTCTGGCCCGGCCCCGCCGTGATGTGCTGCCTGGACGTCATGGACCAGAACGTACGACACCGTGAGACAAAGAAAACCTTTTTCTCTCTCTGAGTGCATTATCTCAGGTATTTTGTTACAGCGTCGGAGGCTGACGAACACAGTCAGACCCCCGGTTCGTGTCTGCCCTAGGAGCGCTTGGTGTCTGCACAAGGGCCCCCGCGTCAAGGGAGCCGAGTGGGGGGCCCAGGTGGAAGGCCGCCCGCCCGTTCTGCAAAGACCCGACCCCCCACTTTGGGGAGCTCAGCAGAGCCACTCAAGAAAGGGGTCCTGAGGAGGAGGAGGGGAAGTTTGAGACCCTCCCCCCAGACATGTGAATGTGTCAAATTGGGAACCATCTGACGCGGGTATGTTCGCACACCCGCATCACCGACGTCACTGAGCGTTTTCTATGTCACCTCTTTTCACATCCCTGTGACCTGCACGGGTGGAGCCGATGCCATCGGGGGAGCCCCAGAGCCATGGGGTCCAGTGGTACGTCCTAAGCACCGAGTGCGAATCTTCCCAAGTAGGTCCGGATGGGAGGAAGTCCTGTAAGCACATCCCACTAACCACCATCCCCGGGGCCAACAGAGTCCACGGGACACAACTGGCCAGGAAAGTGCCACTGACCCCCCGTTTGGCCACTCTGGAAATGTGTTTGGGGCAGGGACACCGTTATCAACACGATGATCACTTTGTCTTCTGTGACCTCGTGGCACCTCACGGGGACCTGCGAAGGGCTTCACAGTCATACACCCTCTTGTCATCGAGGGTGACTGTGGGGTCCGTGACCAGCAAAGCAAGCTGGGCGTCCACCCATCAGACGGAGGGGCCAAGAGCTGCCACCAAGTTCAAGATCCCAACAAGACGGCGGAGCTGGCTGCAGTCACCTGAGAAGACGGAGCTTGGCTCAAAGCACAGTTGCCCTGCAGATAGGAAAGTGGCATTTGTGACCTAGAGTCCAAAGGACAGTGTTTGGGGAACTGGTTCTCCATCATGAAGACCACCTCTAAGATGGGCAATTTGGAGAAATGCAGATCCTCAAGGACGAGAAGTCACACGTGGGGGCAGCAGGCAGGTCGCGAGAGTCGATAGGTTCAGAGAGGACAGGAGCAAGAAGACCCGGGACACAGGGATTCCAACAGCCTGGGGACAAAACACCAAGCCCAGCAGGAGAGAGCTTCCATCAGAGACATCCAAGGGACGTCAGCGTCACTAAGGAGCCCAGAGCCTCTGGCACGGCGGAGCAGATGTTTTTGTTCTGTGGTACTGTGATAGAATGCCTGAGAGGGAGCAGCTTATAAAGAAGAAAGGTTTGTGTCTTACAGCTCTAGAGGCTGAGAGCTGGAGGTCAAGGGGCCGGCCCTGAGTGGGGCTTTCTTGTGGCAGCGTCCTGTGGTGGAGGATGGAAGGATGGGAGGACGGGGTGCACGTGTCGGGCAGAGGGACAGACGGGGACAGAGGTCAGACCTGCAGCCTCAAAGCTCTGTGCAATGCAGTGAATCTAGTCACGAGGGCAGGAGCCCTGGCACCCTCGTCGGTGCCCAAAGGCGCACTTCTTAACGGGGCTGCATTAGAGATTAGGTTTCCCACAGTCCCCAACCACAGCAGTGACGGGATGAAAATGGTCACCCTAGGCCCTCTTCTGAGGAGGGACAGATTTGACTGCAGAAACCACAGGAGAGGAGGAAGGAGAACTGGCCAGGCAGGAGCACTAAGTGGTCACCACCGGCCCCGGGTTTACCTAAAGGCCTTGTTTCTGCTAACGACGTGCGTCACGTTTTATTTTTACTTGGCAGGAAAATGGACACTTGGGTTGCCACCAACAACAAGCCGTGGAGCTGGGGGGCGACATGGCCAATTTCCAAGGACATGATCGCGGGTGACTTTTATGTGCTTGTCGGCTCGGCCGGCATCCAGGTTCCAAAGAAAGCTGGGCTTGGAGCGTGGGCAATGTCTGTCCAAATGAGCTTTATCACAGGGTGATGTGTTCCGCTGTCCCCGGGAGTGACAAGGAGTCTCCCACTCAGGGTCTTGGCCTCATTCTGCACCCCGTAAAGCAAGGGAATTGGAGTCCAGCGGCTCGGGAGGCTGAGGCAGGAGGATGGCGAGTTCAGAGCCAGCCTCAACCAAAGCGAGGCCCTAAGCCGCTCAGGGAGACCCTGTCTCTCAATAAAATGCAAAATAGGGCTGGGGACGGGGCTCAGGGGTCGAGGGACCCTGAGGTCAATCCCTGGTACCAAGAAAAGGACAGGAGACGGAATAGCCTGGATGCAGCGTATCTGATGTGTATTGCGTGAGTGTTTGTGTCATGGTCTATCGACTCCGTTAGGAGTAAATCTACAGGAAAACATTCCCTACTCATCGGCTGAGTTCAGACGTCTCCTGTCTCCTGAGAAGAGAACGGGAACCAAGAAGAGAAGGCAAAACACTAAGATTAAGATTTATTTTGGCCAACTGCATGCGGGGCAGACACCAGAGAAGGAACAACACCTGTCTTTGTTGCTGGGCAGGGGACAGAGCCAAGCAGGCCAAGGAGGGAGGGCGCAGAAGCAGGTACAGAGGAGAATTGCAAGGAGCAAGGATCAGGCAGTAGCCCCCCAGGCGGAGCCCCTGTGGGAGATTCAGGCTGCAGGTCTGGCTTGATCCAGGAGAAGTGACCCAGGAAGGAGCTTCAGGTTGCAGCCCTCAGTGAGGAGGGAAGGGGATGGTGCCCACCTTGCCAGGAAGACAGAGGAACAGCACCTCAGGACGGAAAGGAAATAAGAAACTTAATCCCACAAAAACAAGAAACATGATCCTTGTAGGAGACTCGCTGACTTAGAAACCAAATCTCCCAAGAAAATGAAATGTTATTAAATAGAGGAACAAATATCTTAAACAGAAAAGGTCAAAAAAATCCATCAATGTCGAAAGCAAAATAACTGCTTCATGAAAAATTTAAGTTTTTTGGGGAAAAGCAAATATGAATTGTAATAAACCAGGAAAAATACTCATGTGGTCCATTATAACAGATTAAAAATTGAATGAGCTCATTAGCGATGCCTTATACTTTTTAAAGATCCCTAGCCAATTAGGAATGAGAAAGTAATTTTGTACCCTGATAAATAGTTTTAAAAATTTATTTGAAACATGATATTTAGTGGTGGAAAAGCAAAAGTATTCTTATTTAAAATGAGGTATGAAAATGCCGTTACTGCCGCGTCTCCGTTTGAATAGGAAATACTAAAAGCCGGGGGAAATACGATAATAATTAGGAAAAGCGGTTATCACTCACAGCTTATTCATTGTCTGGGGAAAAAAAACCTCAAATAATATTAAGATACATTATTAGTTACCTAATAACTAATAATTAGTTATTTAGATAAGTACTAAGGAGAGGGATCAAGGTTGCTGGATACAACATAAATATTCAGTCACTTATGTACCGACAACAATCAGGACCGACATTCTGAGAAGAGATCTTTCACCTCAGCCACAAAATATAAATGATCAATGATCAATAAAGTCAAATTGGTAAAAAAAAAAAATTCATTGAGAAATTATAGGAATATACTAAATATAATAGAGAAGGAAAAAGGAAATGGCGAGTTATCAAGTAATATCTTGAATAGGAAGGCAGAGAATTTCCAGGAATCCAGAAATGAGTCCTAACGATTGATACAAAAGAGATAAATTGTCCGTCAATGGGAAAAAAATCAGGAAAATGAGAGAACTGGGATCTTACAGAAGAGGAAATACAAAATCACGCGAGTTCTAAGCAAAATGAGATCTCAGTGTCCAGCCCATTGGGAGAAAAATGGAAACCTGTCCAGAGACAGCCCAGGTGGGCTCCCCAGATGACCGTGGGGGAAATTGCATATGGCGGGTCTTCATGGGTCATGCTGACGACTTACAGGAGAACTCCAAGACCTGCTTCAGGATTGTCATATAAAAGCTAGGTCCTTTCTGAGGTCGCCGAGGAGCTTTCTGGGGAGAAATTCGTGCCCTGCCGTGAGCGACTTGACCCCTTGGAGGGGAGGACGGGTCACTCATGCTTCCACGACTGGAGAGTGGCTTCAGGGGACTCTCGTGGTGCTCTGAAACGCTCCTTGCCGTTGGAAGAGATGCAGGACGGAGTCTGATTCTAAGGAAATTAAACTGGACCCCAGACTGGGTTCTGGCACCCACCTGGGGACAGAGGGTGACCGATGATGGGCAGAGCCAGGAAGATTGAAAATCCTGGGATTCACCTCCGTTTCGTAGACTAAATGGAGCCACCAGAGAGAGTGGACATGGACTTGCGGTGGAGTTGTGAGCCCTCCGGGGACTCGAGGTTCTCACTCGGATACAGACGGTGTCCCTCACTCCCTGTCAAGAGGGTCAAGTGAAAACCGTCCGAGAGTCTTGGACAGCAGCCTTAAGGATCAATCCCAGCCGTCCGCGGTCCACAGGGGGACGTGTCCTTCCACTTATAGGAGGAGAAACGATGTAAAGTCGAGGGAGGGCATTTAGGGATTTTGACTACGGCGTGTTCCAATTTAAGATCTTTACGATGGAAACCATCCCTTTAACGAAGACCCAGATGATAGATATAGAAGTCGTATCACTTATAAGGCTTGGGGCTATAGGACATCTAGACCCCTATAAAGGTCAGTCCGCACCGGGAGAGAGACAGAGGGATGGCCCCATTGGCCCACCACCTTTACGGAGTCCAGGGCTTTATCCAAACAGGTGGCCCATGAGGAGTCGGAGTTGGAGGGATCACAGTTCCGGTGACAACACTGTCACTCAGCGGTGGTCACTGCAGAAAATGTGCACAGTCTCTGGGGGACGTGGGAGTCACGAGCGCCAGCCAGGTTGGCTGCTTCTAGCTGTCCAATAAGAAGCGGTGGCCGTCAAGAGGAGACTGCATATGGCGGTGCTGTGGTTTAGGGTCCGTGTCCCCCCAAGGTCGTTGTGTTGAAGCCTTGACCTCTCTAGGGTGCCATTATGGGGAGGAGCCCAGATGGGAGGAATTTAGGTTGTTGGGGGGTGTCTTCGGAGGGGACTGACTTTATCTTTTGCTTCCTGAATGATGAGCTGATTGGTGTTGCCCTACTGTGTGCTCCCCACCTGATGAGCTGCCTCCCCACGGGCACAGAGCAACAGGGCCAGTAGATCACCGAGTGGAACATCCAAAACCATGAGCCAAAAGGAACTTTATGGTTTTTATAACTAAGCTCCCTCAGGCATTGTGTCACAGCAATGGAGAGCCGATGTCCACAGGGAGATCTCTCCATCCAGCACACGGAGGAAACGGGGGGAGGCAGAGAACTGGAAATCACGGCAAGAGCGACGGGGGCCCTCTCGAAGATGCCCACAGTGTTAATAGCGCTGACGTCCACAGGGTGGAATCAGTGGTGATCCGCCTTTCCGTACCACGTCTCGTTGGTCCCAGGCTCTTTATAAAGAGAATTGACTGACGCTGTCATGGACGCCCCAACATCACGGTCTGCACACCCCTCTCTCTTAGGTGGCCGGAGCGCATCTGGAGGGCAGAAACTGACATCTCAGGTTATGCGCCAGCACCGTGCACAGCGCACTCGAGACACCCCGAAAACTAGGTGGGCTCAATAGGGTGACTTAAACGTCACGCTTCCGTCTATTGAAAAGCAGAAGCACGCAGCAACGAATGGCCCCTCCACAGGGCCGTGTTTCTACACTCTGAGTTCTAAGCCTTGGGCCTCACAGCCAAGGAACCCAGTTCTAAGAGCCAAAAGAGGTTCCGTGTGTGTGTGTGTGTGTGTGTGTGTGTGTGTGTGCGCACATGTGTGTGACACAGAGGACTGAACCCAAAGATGGTCGAGCACAGAGCCACATGCCCAGGTCTTGTTACTTCTCATCTTGAGACAGGGTCTCCCTAAGTTGCCGAGGCTGGCCTTGAACCTGACCTTGGGATCCACTGGCCTCAGCCTCCTCAGTCAACGGGATTACAGGTGTGGGAATCTGCATTTGGCTCACAGTGGGTTTTTTTCCCCTTTATTTTGTACCAGGGATCGAACTCGGGGGCCCTCGACCCCTGAGCCCCCTCCCCAGCCCTGTTTTGTATTTTATTTAGAGACAGGGCCTCCCTGAGCTGCTGAGGGCCTCACTTTGGCTGAGGCTGGCTTTGAACTCCCGATCCTCCTGCCTCATCCTCCCAAGCTGCTGGGATGACAGGCGGGTGCCACGTGCTCAGCTCAAAGTGCTTTTGATTAATTGATTAATTAATTTCAATACTGAGGATCAAACCCAGCAGCGTAGGCAAATGCTCCACCACCGAGTCACACCCCAGTTCACAAATGGCAATTTTAAGAGTAAAGATGACTTAAATCCCCCCTTTTGGGGCTGGCGTTGCGACTTAGCGGTAGAGCGTTGCCTGACATGTGTGACTCCCTGGGTTCGATTCTCAGCACCGCATCTAAATAAATGAATAAAATGAACATCCATCAATATCTGAAAAAGGTTTAAAAAAATAATCACCCTGTCTTATATGTCTCCTATAGAATTGGTGTATATAGGAATTCAATATCTATCATAATATAGTATCTATGTTATTTATAGTCCCCTATGCAGTAATATACAGTATATAGCATTATGTTATCGCTACTATATATCACTACTCTTATTAGTATGATAACATTAGTATAATAGCATAATTAGTAGTATATTTAGTATAAGGTAAAATCATAATATGAAATTATATGTGAAATATATACATGTGTGTGATATATTATATATAATATATATTAGCATAATAATATAAGTGGTATAATGATATCATATTGCACTAATTATATAGTATCTCTATGTATAGTACGATCATACATTGTACTATATAGTACTATTATATACTATATATGATGCTGCAGCGATATATATAACATACATTACTATGTATAGTAATATATGTAATATAGAAGTAAGAGTAATATATATTAATATTACAGCAATTAATATATATTAATAAAATTATTAATTATTAAAAATCAATTAATATATATTAATAAAAAAGTAATGTTGAAGTATATTTTACATGATATATAGTGCTATAATATATAGCACTGTAATACTTATATATGATGTATATTGTATCATGCTCTATATATCATATAATACTACATATATTATGGTACTATATATTACCTAGTGCCATATGATACAGTGCTATATATTATAGAGTGCTGTATTATAGTGCTATATGTATTATAATGCTATGTATATTAGAGTGCTACATCATATAACATACTGCTATATATATTACAAGGCACTACAATATACAGTGCTATATCACAGTGCTACATATAGCATAGATATCACAGTGCTACGTTATATAATACAGTGCTATATATATTATAGTGCTATATATTATATAGTGCTGTGTCATAGTGCCACATTGTATAACTTAGGGCCATATGATACATCCATGCTGTTATAGTATGGTGCTATATATATATTACGGTGCTACATATATCATAGATATCACAGTGCTTCATTATATAACATAGTGCTATATATATATTATAAGGTACTGTATTATATAGTGCTATATTATAGTGCCATAGATGTCACAGTGCTACCTTATATATCACAGTGCTATATATCTTATAAGGTACTGTATTATATAGTGCCATAGATGTCACAGTGCTGTATATATTACATGGTGCTACATTATATGCTGCTCTGTTATAGAGCTATACATATTATGGTGCTGTATATCATATAGTGCTGTGTCATAGTGTCACATTATATGATGTAGTGCCATATAATATCTATCTATCTGTGCTGTTATATCATGGTGTATATATATTATAGAGCTATACGTATCGCAGAGCTATGTGTATTATAAGTGTCTGTGACTCACTAAGCGTCCATCTGAGGGACCTGGTTTATTTAATGAGGTCCACGTCACACTCTGCCGTCTCCCCAGAAGCCTACAGAACGGGTGCCACAGGTATCAGTGTGCAGTCCTAGATCGAGTGACCGGCGCATGGTGACCCACTGGGTGATCATGAGACCTTTGGCTGTCCCAGCTGTCCTTCTAGACACACACACAGTGGGTCTCCTTTGGGTGACGTGCTCGGGAGGAGCCGTCCTCTGTACTGGGGTTGGCTCTGCCTTTGGGGGTGCGTGCCTAGACACAGTGAGGGCTTGGTGCTGGGGCCTGAGACTGAGCGTGACCGTCACGCATGCTGCCGTGCACCCACCTGGACACACAGCCCGCAGGAGGTCGTCCACAGCGTTTCTCGGGTGCCTGTGATGGGACTGTGACGCATTGACTGAGATCAGGTGTGGCATCCTGTCAATGCTCAGAAAGGTTCGCCCTCGGGAGCATTTGAGACTTCCAGATCCCCAGGAAGGCTGCACCACCCCAGATGGACGGAGGCTCCTGGGGTCCGTCACAAACGCCCACCCTCACCGCCTGGCCGCACACCTTCCCCTGAGGCTCTGGAGTCGAGGAGTCCCACACGGTCTCCCCGGGCCGACGCCAGGCTGAGCCCCTTCAGCTCGCAGCTGGGACCCCGGGCTCCTCCTTCACAGCCCTGCTCCCTGGCCAGGGTCATGACCCTGCCGGCCACGTGCCGCCATCACTGCGAGCTACACGACCCATGAGACGTGGGTCCATCCTGACCACCGGCTCATTCTCACCATCGTCCACACCACAAGCACAGCCTACTGTGAAGATCCTAAATGAGCGTTTGCCTTTTATGTCTTTGGAAAAAACCCACAGGTTTAGATCTGGCGGCCTGGCGAGCTATCACCCACACACTCAAGAGAAACTTCTTAATGATATTTGGAAAATAGTGATTTTACACTCAGAGGGTCTCCGGACCTTCTGCGACCTCCATGGAAAAGGGAAAGAAGTCACAGAGGTCACCAAGTCCTTTTCTTTAGGAAGGAGCTTATCTCGATTCATTCCTTTGCTACATTGACAGCAAAGACCCAGGTGTCCTCTAAACCCGATCCCTGTTTTCCAAATACGACTAGGTTTCTCTCCAGCGGCAGTGACAGCTCTGTCAGCCCAGCAGATCTAAATATGTGGTCTTCTCAGGGAAATCAAAGGCAACCGTTTATCTCGGTGTCTTAACAAAATACCTTCAAGTTTCATCCTTGCTGAGCAAAGTATCCAGCTCTCTTTCTTTTTCAAGGCTGAGTAATATTCCGCTGGATATGCAGGTTACGTTTTGCTTGTCCGTTCATCCGTCGAGGAACCCTTGGGTGGGTCCCGCTATTGGGCCTCTGTGCCTAATACTGCCATGCAAGTGGGTCATGCAGGAAAAATGTTAATGGAGCCACCACGTGCACAGCACGGTCTCAGCACAGGGTCTGGTGGGTCGACCCTGGGCTGGTGCAGGGGCCAAGCATCCGACAGACCCCTATGCAGGTATGTGCACATGCTGGGATGTGGCTGTGCCCACTGCCCCCGAGGATGTCCCCCATCCGGCCACAGGAGTGGGGTGAGTGGGGCTCAGCTGACGCTGTGGCTGGGGTTGCCCTTCCCGCGAATCCTCTGGCATGGTGACGGCGCCCGGTGCCAGCTCTGCCGCGGACTTCACAGAGAGGCTGTGGCCGAGTCCCCTAATCCTCACTGTGCTCTAAGTGAAGGTCATTCCGCTGCCGCAGCGTAAGAGGATTGGGGGATTTTCATCATGAATTAACGATGATCTGGGGGTCTGGGAGCCCGGGGAGGGGGCACGGGGATCCCAGAGTCTAACAGGTGCACGAGGCGGGCTGGGGACAGGGACGTCCTAACGACCCGCTGGGCTCCAGAGACTGACGGAAAACTTGGAGACCCCGTTAGAAACCCCGAGGGAGGGGGGCGCTGCTTTTAGGGCAGGAGTTTCCTCTGATTTAGGATCGCCCAGACGCCGGCCCCGTGCAGCCCGGTCACTTACCCTGGGCATGGGTCTTAGCAAGGCTCAGGGACCCCCGTGCTGGTGGACACCCGGGCACTGCGTACGACAGCCCTTTTCTGTGCACCCGAGGTCACCTGGCTTTGAAGGTCATCTTGAGACTGGGGCGTGCTGCACGGGGAGGGACACAGGCTGGTCACTCAGCTCCGAAGCCACCCTGGGGTCCTCTGGGCGCAGACATCATCGATCCTAAGTCCCCTCTGCCCTCTGTTGATCTCAGAGATGTCTTGTCCCCCCGTTCAGCAAAACAGAGGACGGTCACTTGTGAAAATAGAAATGTCCAGGACAGGAAGAAGGACCCGGGCGGGGGAAAGAGAGAGAGAGAGAGAGAGACAGGGACTTCCTGGCTATGCCACACCCGGTTCTGTCTCGATTCTTCTCCTCGTTTTGGAAAATGGAGACGGATTTATCAGAAAGACACAGAATTAAATGATGAGTGTCCTTAAGGGCTCCAAGACGAAAATGAGAGTCAAGTTTGGAAGACGTAGTTCTGATGACATCTGAAGAGACACCCAGGCACAGGGAAAGGAAAAAAAAAATCAAATGCTTTGGATGGTGCAGTGCGCACACCTGTCCTCCCAGCGGCTCGGGAGGCTGAGGCAGGAGGATCAAGAGATGGAGGCCAGCCTCCGCCAAAGGGAGGCCCTGAGCAACTCAGGGAGACCCTGTCTCTCAATAAAATGCAAAATAGGGTCCCCCACTCCCCGAAAAGGGAATGCACACACCCAGAGCCACAGAGCGTGCTCGGCTTGGAGAGAGTTGGCGGAGGAGAGCGCGTTCCTGTGGCCGATTCTCATGGCTCAGATCTGGACCGGGAACGAGTCCTGTTCCCCTCGTGGCCGGGAGCTGCCAGGAACTGAGCCGCTGGAGCAGAGCCCTGGCGCTGGACCCTGCCAGGACACTTGGGCTTCTGACCCCTGCCCCCAGCTAGCATCGCGTGGCGCCTGCTCACGCCATGATCCAGGACAGCAGGGCTGAATCCACTCAGATCCCAGGGGTGTCCCTTCTCAGCCTCTCCTGGGGAAGGCTGGCGGGCATCAGGGTCCCCTGGGCGGGGGTCGGGGACGGAGGGCAAAGGAGACCCTGGGGCACCGCCCCCAACCTGGAGCGTGCAGGAGGGTCAGAAGACGCACGGCCAGCGGAGGTCAGGATGGGCCAGACGGCAGCATGGCACCGAGCGTGGACTCGGCTTTTGAGTGACAGGAACTTTTTAGACTTTGTGCTAAATAGCTGTCCCTGACACTGGACGGCACTTGGACACGTCCCACATGGATGGAGTGTCACGTCTCCTCCTTGTGGTGGTGCATGGTGCAGAATCCCCCTGGTCCTGTGGTCACATGCGCACACGGTCACCATGTCCTGTTCATTCTCTGTCCTCCCTGTCCCGTACCCCTCCCCAAAGCACCTCGGTTCTTCCCTGCACCCCTTATTGTGAGTCAGCACCCATCTATCCGAAAAGCAGCCTTTGGTTTTTGAGATCGGCTCATTTCACTTGGCAGGATACTGTCCAGCTCCATCCACTGACCCCCCAGGCCTGGGCGGAGTGGGCAGGACCATTAAGTGACAAGGTGTGTCCAGGACACCTGCCTTCGGGGGCGTCTTATCCACTGGTGACACGTCCTCTCTGGGGTGACGCAGACCATGTGCACCCTCCCAGTCCCCTTCCTAGTCCTCGGTACCAGAAAGGAAAGGGGCCGCGTCCTTCTGGGAAGCAGGATGGGGTTGTCGGGGCCGTGCACCTTCCAATCTTTCCTTTTTAGCCAGAAAACGTCTCTGACTTGAAAGTGGTCACCTACCTGCTGCCCCTGGGCGGCTCCTGGACGCTCTGACCCTGGCCATTGCCCTGGACGGGAGTCCCCCGTGATCCGCAAGTCCTCCCTGGGATCAGCTGTGTTCCGCGGTCTCCGTGGGTCAGTGGCCTTGTCCTCGCTGGGGCCAAACTAGGGGACAAGAACCAGTTGGAGGAGGAAGGATTCACTTTGGGCCCCGTCCACGTTGGCCGACTCCATTACAGAAGCTTTGGACGGGGTGGACGGGGTGGACGGGGTGGACGGGGTGGACGGGGAAGCTGCCCAGCTCAGGGCGGCTGTGAGGCCCAGAGAGGGGGAGGGAGGGGACTCGGAGGGTGGGAAGGGACTCGGAGGAGGGGGAGGGGACTGGAGGAGGGGAGGGGACCAGGAGGAGGGGGAGGGCACTCGGAGGAGAGGGAGGGGACTGGAGGAGGGGGAGGGCACTCGGAGGAGAGGGAGGGGACTGGAGGAGGGGGAGGGCAATGGAGGAGGGGGAGGGGACTCGGAGGGGGGGTGGGGACTCGGAGGAGAGGGAGGGCACTTGGAGGAGGGGGAGGGGACCAGGAGGAGGGGGAGGGCACTGGAGGAGGGGGAGGGGACCAGGAGGAGGGGGAGGGGACCAGGAGGAGGGGGAGGGCACTGGAGGAGGGGGAGGGGACCAGGAGGAGGGGGAGGGCACTGGAGGAGGGGGAGGGGACTCGGAGGAGAGGGAGGGCACTTGGAGGAGGGGGAGGGGACCCAGAGGAGAGGGAGGGGACTTGGAGGAGGGGGAGGGGACCCGGAGGAGAGGGAGGGGACTTGGAGGAGAGGAACCCTTCATGGTACCCACTCCGTCCAACCAGGCCCCCTCCACGGCCGTCCAGCCATCAAAGGATTAACCCTCGGAGGAGGTCCCTGCCCGCACTTGGCTGGGAAGCCCAGAGGTCCCTGGGGACAGGTCCCTGTGACTGGGCCTGGCGGTGGGGGTCCCCAGGGTCTTTTCTCCGTCCTGGGGTGCTGATCTGAGGCATCGTTCCCAGTGGTGGCCAGTGGCCATGTCCTGACGGCCCATGAGCCGAGTGTCCTTCCTGCTGGGCGGGTGGCCAGTGGTCATGTTGGCGACCATTCCCGTGGCAGATGACAGCTGGTATCTGGCTCCACCCGCTTCGCCTCAGGAGCCCAGGACCTCACCTCCCCGCCCGGAGCCGCCTGCCGTGTCCCCAGGGGTCGAGCTCTCCGGCCACCCCTGGGGGCACCCCACCTTCTCAGTGGCCCTCGCAGAGCGCCGTCGGGGGTCTTCTTTGCTCTCCTGCCCCCAGTTCCATGAGCTCCTCCTTCAAGCGGCCAAAGCCTGGAGCTCGGCCTCGCACACTGGCCTCTACTTGGTGCTGTTATTGGTCGAGGAGCCGGAAAAAGCGATTTCCCTGCGATTAAACGAACAGACGGCGCCAGAGCCCTGCATTTGCAGGTGAGGGACGGGGTCACCGGCGCTCTGGGCTGGGAAGGCCGTGGAGACCATAAAGGAGGGGTGTCTGTGCCTGGCAGGAGCACCCTGAGGGGCGACCGCAGGCCCTCCCGTCTGGGGCAGCACGTCCCCTGCGGCGGGGAGCAGGAAGGAGCCAGAGCAGGGTCCCCGTCCTGGGCTCCTGGTCCCCGTCCTGTCTGGGAAGCACCCAGTGGGGACGGGGAGGGCACAGTTCATTTTGCCTGGTGCGCGGTGGCCGAAAACGCAGGACTCGGTTCTCTCCGTCAGCGGAGACCTCTCAGCGTCCCCCTCACCGGATGGCACCTGTGATCCACTTCCCACGGGCCTCCTGCGCTGAGCACCTGCAGGTGGCAGTGGGTCAGCACCTTGGCGTGGCCACAGTGGACCATCTGCACAGACGGCCCCGGGCCCTTCTGAGGGCCTGCAGCCAGGCCACAGCCTGTCTCCTGGGAGGGTGGCCAGGGCTCCCTGCTCCTCCCCTGACCGTCACCGACCCAATGAACCCTGAAGGCAGAGGGGGGTCCTGCATGACCCCGGGGTCCCCTGCAGCTGCTGAGGCCGGCACCCCTGTGCGTTGGAACTGCTGACGATTGTGCTCCTCAGGAAAGGGTCCTTCGTTCTAAAAGGAACGAGTGGCCTTTTCACGGACTTGGCACCTACACGGGAATTTCACTTAGGCTTCGGGGAAACCTCAAAAGGTAGAAGTCAGCACTGTCACCTCCACTGGCTCCAATTCTTTTGCAATCGTGGAAAAAACTGAGTCAGAGACAACGGGCCGGAGCCTCCTCGGGAACCAGAAATAAATATCGGGTTCCCTCCCTCCCACAAATACTCTTCTTTATGGGGGTGAGTATGAGGCTTGAACTCAGGGGCCCTCGACCACTGAGCCCCGTCCCCAGCCCTATTTTGTATTTTATTTAGAGACAGGGTCTCCCTGAGCTGCTTAGGGCCTCATGTGGCTGAGGCTGGCCTCCAACTTGCAATCCTCCTGCCTCAGCCTCCCCAGCTGCTGGGATGACAGGCGTGCACCACTGTGCCCGGGATTCCCACAAACATCCTTGATGCACGGCTCCCCACCTCGCTATTTTCTATCATATTGTCATTCAGATCACTCAGGGCTGCCGGGGAGATGTGCTGGCTTCAAGTGTCATCAACTGTACTGTGGCCCTTGGTGCACTGAAATGTCAAACGCATTTTTGGTGCCGATTTTCCTTAGGTTCTGTGGCTGCCAACCTCCGAAGGTGGGCTCTGATTCATGACTCATCGGGCCTGAAATGAGGTGTTACTGGGGACACCCGTGTCCCACCTGCACTGCCCAAGTCGCCACCAGATTGCAGGTGCCCTGGTCGTAAGGCTGACCTTCCTTCTTTGAAACGCCCTCCTGCCTTTTCCAAAAATCCGCTGTCCACGCACGCGTGGGGCTGCTCTGCCCCGTGAAGCTCCTGGTGCGCCTGCACCTCCTCTCGATGACCTCGACTGTAGAACACGTCTCAGAGTCGGTCAGGGCCAGTCTTTCCGTGAGGTCCTGGTATCTCCAAGTGGCCGTGGCTCTCCGGGTCTTTGTCGATGGTCAGTGCAGGGCAGAATGAGCCCGCTGGGCTGTAGGAAGACTCCTGTCGGGGTTTTGCTCAAGACTGTGCTAGATCCACAGATCAGTGTGGGGACGACCAACGGGACATTAGGGACAGTGTCCGTTTCTGGATCTTCTTCTTCTGTTTCTCTTCCCAGTGTTTTGTGGTTTCAAGGGCAGGAGTCCTGTACGTATTTCCCCAACTCAGCCCTGGATGTTTCAAAATGAAATCAATTTCTGATTGTCCCTTGGTCGAGTAAACAGCAGGGGAACGTCACTTGGTTCTACCTATTGGACTTGGTCCTGCATCTCTCTGAGCTCAGCTTTGCAGAGACGCCCTCTGGACCAGGCTGTGTCTGCGTGAAGACGCTTTCGCTTCTCCTCTTCACGTCTTCTCTTATTTCCCTGATTGCACCGGTCAGCGTCTGCAGGACAAGGCTGAGAGGAGGGCGTGTGGCTCTCCACTGATTCCTGATGTACAGGGGCAGCCGCCGGCCACCACTAAGGACGGCCGGGCGGCAGGACTGAGAGGAAGCCGGCGTCACCTTGGAGACGCTCCTTTGTACCCTGCTGGGCTGCGGGCTCTTCGTCAGGGCCGGATCTTGGATTTTAAAATGCTTCTTCAGCACCCATTGAGACCACCCCATGTCCTGTCCTCGTGCAGGGGACAGCACTGAGGTTGACGCGGATCAGGTTTCCATGCTCTGAACAACGGCACGTGGTTGGCACAGCCACCCTGCCGGGTCGGGCGGCTGCGCGGGTATTTTTAAGTGAATCACAAAGTCCCCTCTCTAGAGGACCAGGTGACGGCAGGACAGTGGCTTCCACCAGACTGGCCCCGGATCTGCGTCCAGGCCTCAGAGGTGGACGGACCTGCTCGGGCAGGAAGGGCTCCCTAAGGTGACTCCACACGGTTACCTCAGTGCTGTCCTGGGGTCCGGGTCCCTAGGATGATGTCACCGTCTCCTCTGAGGAGGACGGCATCCTTTCCACTACTCCATTCTGTTCCTCCTCCCCCTCCCCCTCCCCTCCTCCTCCCCCTCCCCCTCCCCATCTTCCTCCCTCCTCCTCCTCCTCCTCCATCTTCCTCCCTCCCCTCCTCCTCCTCCCCTCCTGGTCCTCCCCTCCTCCTCCTCCTCCCCCTCCTCCCCCTCCTCCCCCTCCCTCCTCCTCCTCCCCCTCCCTCCTCCTCCTCCTCCATCTCCTCCCCCTCCCCTCCTCCCCCTTCTGGTCCTCCCCTCCTCCTTCTGCTCCCCTCCCCTCGTCCTCCCCCTCCCCCTCCTCCTCCTCCTTCCCCTCCCCCTCCTCCCCCTCCTCTTCCCCCTCCCTCCTCCTCCCCCTCCCCTTGTCCTCCTACTCCTCCTCCTCCTCTTCCCCCTCCCTCCTCCTCCTCCTCCCCCCTCCTCCCCCCTCCTCTCCTCCTCCTCTTCCCCCTCCCTCCTCCTCCTCCTCCCCCCTCCTCCCCCTCCTCCCCCCTCCTCTCCTCCTCCTCTTCCCCCTCCCCCTCCTCCCCCCTCCTCCCCCTCCTCTCCTCCTCCTCTTCCCCTCCTCCTCCTCCTCCCCCTCCTCCTCCTCCTCCTCCCTCCCCTCCTCCCCCTCCCCCTCCTCCTCCTCCCCCCTCCTCTCCTCCTCCTCTTCCCCCTCCCCTCCTCCCCC